>NC_054483.1:8368702-8462584 GCF_017639515.1 Carcharodon carcharias | reverse complement strand
CGTGCGATATCCTCAGTCTCTAACACAGTGTTACCCGTGTGTCATCCTCGCCCTGTAACACAGTGTTACCCGTGTGACTTCCACACCCTGTAACACAGTGTTACCCATGTGGCATCCTCACTCTCTAACACAGTGTAACCCGTGTGACATCCTCACTCTGTAACAAAGTGTTACCCGTGAGACACCCTCAGCTTGTAACACAATGTTCCCCGTGTGACATCCTCACTCTCTAACACAGTGTTACCCATGTGACATCCTCACACTATTACACATTGTTGCCCATGTGACATCCTCACTCTGTAACACAGTGTTCCCCGTGTGACATCCTCACTCTCTAACACAGTGTTACCAATGTGACATCCTCACACTATAACACATTGTTGCCCATGTGACATCCTCACCCTGTAGCACAGTTTTACCCGTGTGACATCCTCACCCTGTAACACAGTGTTACCCATGTGACATCCTCACCCTGTAACACAGTGTTACCCATGTGACATCCTCACCCTGTAACAAAGTGTTACCCGTGTGACACCCTCACCTTGTAACACAGTGTTCCCCGTGTGACATCCTCAATCTCTAAAACAGTGTTACCCATGTGACATCCTCACACTATAACACAGTGTTGCCCGTGTGACATCCCCACGCTGTAACACAATGTTACCGGTGTGACATCCTCACCCTGTAACACAGTGTTTCCCGTTTGACATCCTCACTCTCTAACACCATGTTACTCGTGTGACATCCTCACCCTGTAACACAGTATTACACATGTGACATCCTCACCCTGTAACACAGTGTTACCCATGTGACATCCTCACCCTGTAACCCAGTGTTAACCGTGTGATATCCTCACCCTGTAACACAGTGTTGCCCGTGTGATATCCTCACCCTGTAACACAGTGTTACCCGTCTGACATCCTCATCCGCTCTCACAATGTTACCTGTGTGACAAACTCACCTTGTAACACAGTGTTACCCGAGTGACATCCTCAGCCTGTAACACAGTGTTACCCATTTGACATCCTCATTCTCTAACACATGGTTACCCATGGGGCATCCTCACTCTCTAACACCGTCTTACCCGTGTGACATCCTCACCCTGTAACATAGTGTTACCCGTGTGACAACCACACTCTCTAACACAGTGTTACCTGTGTGACAAATGCACCCTGTAACACATTGTTCCCATTGCGACATCCTCACCCTGTAACACAGTGTTTCCCGTGTGACATCCTCACCCTGTAACACAGTGTTACCCGTGTGACATCCTCACCCTGTAACACAGTGTTACCCGTGTGACATCCTCACCCTGTAACACAGTGTTACCCGTGTGACAACCTCACCCTGTAAAACAGTGTTTACCGTGTGACATCCTGACCCTGTAGCACAGTGTTTCCCATGTGACATCCTCACTCTCTGACACAATGTTACCCGTGTGACATCCTCACCCTGTAACAAAGTGTTACCAGTATGACACCCTCACCTTGTAACACAGTGTTCCCCGTGTGACATCCTCAATCTCTAACACAGTGTTACCCATGTGACATCCTCACACTATAACACAGTGTTGGCCGTGGACATCCTCACCCTGTAACACAGTGTTACCCGTATACATCCTCACCCTGTAACACAGAGTTAGCCTTGTGACATCCTCACCCTGTAACACACTGTTACCCGTGTGACACCCTCACCTTGTAACACAGTGTTACCCGTGAGACATCCTCACCCTGTAACACAGTGTTACCCGTGTGACATCCTCAGTCTCTAACACAGTGTTACCTGTTTGACACCCACACCTTGTAACACAGTGTTCCCCGTGCGACATCCTCACTCTCTAACACAGTGTTACCCATGTAACATCCTCACCCTGTAACACAGTGTTACCCGTGTGACACACTCACCCTGTAACACAGTGTTATCCGTGCAACATCCTAACCCTGTAACACAGTGTTACCCGTGTAACACACACCCTGTAACACAGTGTTACCCGTGTGACATCCTCACCCTGTAACACAGTGTTTCCCGTCGGACAACTCCACTCTCTTACACAGTGTTACCCTTTGTGACATCCTCACTCTCTAACACAGTATTACCCGTGTGACATCCTCACCCTGTAACATAGAGTTACCTGTGTGACATCCTCACCCTGTAACACAGTGTTACCCGTGTGATATCCTCACTCTCTAACACAGTGTTACCCATGTGACATCCTCAACCTGTAATACAGTGTTACCCGTGTGACATCCTCACCCTGTAACACAGTGTTACCCTTGTGACACCCTCACCCTGTAACGGTTTTACCCGTGTGACACCCTCACTCTGTAACACAGTTTTGCCCATGTGACACCCTCACCTTGTAGCACAGTGTTACCCGTGTGACATCCTCACTCTCTAACACTTTGTTACCCGTATGACACAATCACCCTCTAAAACAGTGTTACCCATGTGACACCCTCACCCTGTAACAAAGTGTTACCTGTGTGATATCCTCACCCTGTAACAAAGTGTTACCCGTGTGACACCCTCACCTTGTAACACAGTGTTCCCCGTGTGACATCCTCAATCTCTAAAACAGTGTTACCCATGTGACATCCTCACACTATAACACAGTGTTGCCCGTGTGACATCCCCACGCTGTAACACAATGTTACCGGTGTGACATCCTCACCCTGTAACACAGTGTTTACCGTGTGACATTCTCACCCTGTAGCACAGTGTTTCCCATGTGACATCCTCACACTATAACACAATGTTACCCGTGTGACATCCTCACCCTGTTACAAAGTGTTACCCGTATGACACACTCACCTTGTAACACAGAGTTGTTCCACGTGTGACATCCTCACTCTCTAACACAGTGTTACCCATGTGACATCCTCACACTATAACACAGTGTTGCCCGTCTGACATCCTCACCCTGTACCACAGTGTTACCCATGTGACATCCTCACCCTGTAACACAGTGTTACCCTTGTGACATCCTCACCCTGTAACACAGTGTTTAACGTGTGACGTCCTCACCCTGTAGCACAGTGTTTCCCGTTTGACATCCTCACTCTCTAACACCATGTTACTCGTGTGACATCCTCACCCTGTAACACAGTATTACACATGTGACATCATCACCCTGTAACACAGTGTTACCCGTCTGACATCCTCATCCGCTCTCACAGTGTTACCTGTGTGACAAACTCACCTTGTAACACAGTGTTACCCGAGTGACATCCTCAGCCTGTAACACAGTGTTACCCATTTGACATCCTCATTCTCTAACACAGTGTTAGCCATGGGACATCCTCACTCTCTAACACCGTCTTACCCGTGTGACATCCTCACCCTGTAACATAGTGTTACCCGTGTGACAACCACACTCTCTAACACAGTGTTACCTGTGTGACAAATGCACCCTGTAACACATTGTTCCCATTGCGACATCCTCACCCTGTAACACAGTGTTTCCCGTGTGACATCCTCACCCTGTAACACAGTGTTACCCGTGTGACATCCTCACCCTGTAGCACAGTGTTACCCGTGTGACATCCTCACCCTGTAACACAGTGTTACCCGTGTGACAACCTCACCCTGTAATACAGTGTTTACCGTGTGACATCCTGACCCTGTAGCACAGTGTTTCCCATGTGACATCCTCACTCTCTGACACAATGTTACCCGTGTGACATCCTCACCCTGTAACAAAGTGTTACCAGTATGACACCCTCACCTTGTAACACAGTGTTCCCCGTGTGACATCCTCAATCTCTAACACAGTGTTACCCATGTGACATCCTCACACTATAACACAGTGTTGGCCGTGGACATCCTCACCCTGTAACACAGTGTTACCCGTAAGACATCCTCACCCTGTAACACAGAGTTAGCCTTGTGACATCCTCACCCTGTAACACACTGTTACCCGTGTGACACCCTCACCTTGTAACACAGTGTTACCCGTGAGACATCCTCACCCTGTAACACAGTGTTACCCATGTTACATCCTCACCCTGTAACACAGTGTTACCCGTGTGACATCCTCAGTCTCTACCACAGTGTTACCTGTTTGACACCCTCACCTTGTAACACAGTGTTCCCCGTGCGACATCCTCACTCTCTAACACAGTGTTTCCCTTGTGACATCCTCCCCCTGTACCACAGTGTTACCCATGTGACATCCTCACCCTGTAACACAGTGTTACCCTTGTGACATCCTCACCCTGTAACACAGTGTTTAACGTGTGACGTCCTCACCCTGTAGCACAGTGTTTCCCGTTTGACATCCTCACTCTCTAACACCATGTTACTCGTGTGACATCCTCACCCTGTAACACAGTATTACACATGTGACATCATCACCCTGTAACACAGTGTTACCCGTCTGACATCCTCATCCGCTCTCACAGTGTTACCTGTGTGACAAACTCACCTTGTAACACAGTGTTACCCGAGTGACATCCTCAGCCTGTAACACAGTGTTACCCATTTGACATCCTCATTCTCTAACACAGTGTTAGCCATGGGACATCCTCACTCTCTAACACCGTCTTACCCGTGTGACATCCTCACCCTGTAACATAGTGTTACCCGTGTGACAACCACACTCTCTAACACAGTGTTACCTGTGTGACAAATGCACCCTGTAACACAGTGTTCCCATTGCGACATCCTCACCCTGTAACACAGTGTTTCCCGTGTGACATCCTCACCCTGTAACACAGTGTTACCCGTGTGACATCCTCACCCTGTAGCACAGTGTTACCCGTGTGACATCCTCACCCTGTAACACAGTGTTACCCGTGTGACAACCTCACCCTGTAATACAGTGTTTACCGTGTGACATCCTGACCCTGTAGCACAGTGTTTCCCATGTGACATCCTCACTCTCTGACACAATGTTACCCGTGTGACATCCTCACCCTGTAACAAAGTGTTACCAGTATGACACCCTCACCTTGTAACACAGTGTTCCCCGTGTGACATCCTCAATCTCTAACACAGTGTTACCCATGTGACATCCTCACACTATAACACAGTGTTGGCCGTGGACATCCTCACCCTGTAACACAGTGTTACCCGTAAGACATCCTCACCCTGTAACACAGAGTTAGCCTTGTGACATCCTCACCCTGTAACACACTGTTACCCGTGTGACACCCTCACCTTGTAACACAGTGTTACCCGTGAGACATCCTCACCCTGTAACACAGTGTTACCCATGTTACATCCTCACCCTGTAACACAGTGTTACCCGTGTGACATCCTCAGTCTCTACCACAGTGTTACCTGTTTGACACCCTCACCTTGTAACACAGTGTTCCCCGTGCGACATCCTCACTCTCTAACACAGTGTTTCCCTTGTGACATCCTCACCCTGTAACACAGTGTTACCCGTGCGACATCCTTACTCTCTAACACAGTGTTACCCGTGTAACATCCTCACCCTGTAACACAGTGTTACCCGTGTGACACACTCACCCTGTAACACAGTGTTATCCGTGCAACATCCTAACCCTGTAACACAGTGTTACCCGTGTAACACACTCACCCTGTAACACAGTGTTACCCGTGTGACATCCTCACCCTGTAACACAGTGTTTCCCGTCGGACAACTCCACTCTCTTACACAGTGTTACCCTTTGTGACATCCTCACTCTCTAACACAGTATTACCCGTGTGACATCCTCACCCTGTAACATAGAGTTACCTGTGTGACATCCTCACCCTGTAACACAGTGTTACCCGTGTGATATCCTCACTCTCTAACACAGTGTTACCCATGTGACATCCTCAACCTGTAACACAGTGTTACCCGTGTGACATCCTCACCCTGTAACACAGTGTTACACTTGTGACACCCTCACCCTGTAACAGTTTTACCCGTGTGACACCCTCACTCTGTAACACAGTTTTGCCCATGTGACACCCTCACCTTGTAGCACAGTGTTACCCGTGTGACATCCTCACTTTCTAACACAGTGTTACCCATGTGACATCCTCTACTTATTACACAGTGTTGACCATGTGACACCCTCACCTTGGTAAATAGTGTTACCCGTGTGACATCCTCAACCTGTAACACAGTGTTACCCGTGTGACATCCTCACCTTGTAACACAGTGTTACCCATGTGACATCCTCACCCTGTAACACCGTGTTACCCGTGTGATATCCTCACCCTGTAACACAGTGTTACCCATGGGACACAATCACCCTGTAACACAGTGTTACCCGTGTGACATCCTCACCCTGTAACACAAAGTTACCCGTGCAACATCCTCACCCTGTAACACAGTGTTTCCCGTGTGACATCCTCGCCCTGTAACACAGTGTTACCCGTGTGACATCCTCACTCTCTAACACTTTGTTAACCATGTGACACAATCACCCTCTAACACAGTGTTACCCGTGTGACATCCTCACCCTGTAACACAGTGTTACCCATGTGACACACTCACCCTGTAACACAGTGTTAGCTGTGTGACATCCTCATTCTGTAACACAGTGTTAACCGCGAGACAAACCCTCTCTCTAACAGAGTGTTAACCGTGCGACACCCTAACCTTGTAACACTGTGTTCCCCGTGTGACATCCTCACTCTCTAACACAGTGTTACCCATGTGACATCCCCACACTATTACACATTGTTGCCCGTGTGACATCCTCACCCTGTAACACAGTTTTACCCGTGTGACATCCTCAGCCTGTAACACAGTGTTACTCGTGTGACAATCTCACCCTTGTAACACAGTGTTTACCGTGTGACATCCTCACACTATAACACATTGTTGCCCATTTGACATCCTCACGCTGTAGCACAGTTTTACCCGTGTGACGTCCTCACCCTGCAACACAGTATTACCCGTCTGAAATCCTCATCCGCGAAAACAGTGTTGCCTGTGTGAATAACTCACCTTGTAACACAGTGTTACCCGAGTGACATCCTCACCCTGTAACACAGAGTTACCCGTGTAACATCCTCACACTCTAACACCGTGTTACCCATGTGACATCCTCACCCTGTAACACCGTGTTACAAGTGTGACATCCTCACCCTGTAACACAGTGTTACCCGTGGGACATCCTCACCATGTAACACAGTGTTACCCGTGGGACACAATCACACTGTAACACAGTGTTACACGTGTGACATCCTCACCCTGTAACACAGAGTTACCCGTGTAACATTCTCACCCTGTAACACAGGGTTACCCGTGTGACATCCTCACCCTGTAACACAGTGTTACCCGTGTGACATCCTCACCCTGTAACACAGTGTTACCCGTGTGACATCCTCACTCTCTAACACTTTGTTACCCGTGTGACACAATCACCCTCTAACACAGTGTTACCCGTGTGACACCCTCACCATGTAACAAAGTGTTACCCTTGTGACACCCTCACCCTGTAACAACGTGTTACCCGTGTGACATCCTCACCCTGTAACACAGTGTTACCCATGTGACACACTCACTCTGTAACACAGTGTTAGCTGTGTGACAAACCCTCTCTCTAACACAGTGTTAACCGTGCGATATCCTCAGTCTCTAACACAGTGTTACCCGTGTGTCATCCTCGCCCTGTAACACAGTGTTACCCGTGTGACTTCCACACCCTGTAACACAGTGTTACCCATGTGGCATCCTCACTCTCTAACACAGTGTAACCCGTGTGACATCCTCACTCTGTAACAAAGTGTTACCCGTGAGACACCCTCAGCTTGTAACACAATGTTCCCCGTGTGACATCCTCACTCTCTAACACAGTGTTACCCATGTGACATCCTCACACTATTACACATTGTTGCCCATGTGACATCCTCACTCTGTAACACAGTGTTCCCCGTGTGACATCCTCACTCTCTAACACAGTGTTACCAATGTGACATCCTCACACTATAACACATTGTTGCCCATGTGACATCCTCACCCTGTAGCACAGTTTTACCCGTGTGACATCCTCACCCTGTAACACAGTGTTACCCGTGTGACATCCTCACCCTGTAACACAGTGTTACCCGTGTGACATCCTCACCCTGTAACAAAGTGTTACCCGTGTGACACCCTCACCTTGTAACACAGTGTTCCCCGTGTGACATCCTCAATCTCTAAAACAGTGTTACCCATGTGACATCCTCACACTATAACACAGTGTTGCCCGTGTGACATCCCCACGCTGTAACACAATGTTACCGGTGTGACATCCTCACCCTGTAACACAGTGTTTGCCGTGTGACATTCTCACCCTGTAGGACAGTGTTTCCCATGTGACATCCTCACACTATAACACAATGTTACCCGTGTGACATCCTCACCCTGTTACAAAGTGTTACCCGTATGACACACTCACCTTGTAACACAGAGTTCCACGTGTGACATCCTCACTCTCTAACACAGCGTTACCCATGTGACATCCTCACACTATAACACAGTGTTGCCCGTCTGACATCCTCACCCTGTACCACAGTGTTACCCATGTGACATCCTCACCCTGTAACACAGTGTTACCCTTGTGACATCCTCACCCTGTAACACAGTGTTTAACGTGTGACATCCTCACCCTGTAGCACAGTGTTTCCCGTTTGACATCCTCACTCTCTAACACCATGTTACTCGTGTGACATCCTCACCCTGTAACACAGTATTACACATGTGACATCATCACCCTGTAACACAGTGTTTACCATGTGACATCCTCACCCTGTAACACAGTATTACCCATGTGACATCCTCACCCTGTAACACAGTGTTACCCGTCTGACATCCTCATCCGCTAACACCGTGTTACCTGTGTGACAAACTCACCTTGTAACACAGTGTTACCCGTGTGACATCCTCACCCTGTAACACAGTGTTACCCGTGTGTCACACTCTCTCTCTAACACAGTTTTACCTGTTTAAAATCCTCACTCTCTAACACAGTGTTACCCGTGTGACATCCTCAACCTGTAACACAATGTTACCCTTGTGCCACCATCCCCCTGTAACACTATGTTACCCGTGTGACACCGGCACCCTGTAACACAGTTTTACCCGTGTGAGACCCTCACTCTCTAACACAGTGTTACCTGTGTGACATTCTCGCCCTGTAACACTGTGTCACCGTGTGACACCCTCACGCTCTAACACAGTGTTACCCGTTTAACATCCTCATCCTGTAACACAGTGTTACCCATGTGACATCCTCACTCTCTATCACAATGTTACCCATGTGACATCCTGACCCTGTAGCTCAGTGTTACCCGTGTGATTACCCCACTCTCTAACAAAGCATTACGTGTGTGAGATCCTCACTCTCTAACACAGTGTTACCCGTGTGACATCCTCACCCGGTAACACAGTGTTACCCGTGTGACATCCTCCCCCGTAACACTATGTTTGCCGTGTGACACCTTCACCCTGTAACACAGTGTTACCCGTGTGACAAACACACTCTCTCACACAGCGTTACGCGTGTGACATCCTCACTCTCTAAGACAGTGTTACCCATGTGACATCCTCACCCTGTAACACAGCGTTACTGATTTGACATCCTCACCCTGCAACTCAGTGTTGCCCGTGTGACATCCTCACCCTGTAACAGTGTTACCCGTGTGACATCCTCACCCTGTAACCCAGTGTTAACCGTGTGATATCCTCACCCTGTAACACAATGTTGCCCGTGTGACATCCTCACTCTCTAACACAATGTTACCCATGTGACATCCTCACCCTGTAACACAGTGTTACCCATGTGACATCCTCACTCTCTAACACTTTGTTACCCGTGTGACACAATCACCCTCTAAAACAGTGTTACCCATGTGACACCCTCACCCTGTAACAAAGTGTTACCCGTGTGACATCCTCACCCTGTAACAAAGTGTTACCCGTGTGACACCCTCACCTTGTAACACAGTGTTCCCCGTGTGACATCCTCAATCTCTAAAACAGTGTTACCCATGTGACATCCTCACACTATAACACAGTGTTGCCCGTGTGACATCCCCACGATGTAACACAATGTTACCGGTGTGACATCCTCACCCTGTAACACAGTGTTTGCCGTGTGACATTCTCACCCTGTAGGACAGTGTTTCCCATGTGACATCCTCACACTATAACACAATGTTAACCGTGTGACATCCTCACCCTGTTACAAAGTGTTACCCGTATGACACACTCACCTTGTAACACAGAGTTTCACGTGTGACATCCTCACTCTCTAACACAGTGTTACCCATGTGACATCCTCACACTATAACACAGTGTTGCCCATCTGACATCCTCACCCTGTACCACAGTGTTACCCATGTGACATCCTCACCCTGTAACACAGTGTTACCCTTGTGACATCCTCACCCTGTAACACAGTGTTTAACGTGTGACATCCTCACCCTGTAGCACAGTGTTTCCCGTTTGACATCCTCACTCTCTAACACCATGTTACTCGTGTGACATCCTCACCCTGTAACACAGTATTACACATGTGACATCATCACCCTGTAACACAGTGTTACCCGTCTGACATCCTCACCCTGTAACACAGTGTTACCCGTGTGACATCCTCACCCTGTAACACAGTGTTTACCATGTGACATCCTCACCCTGTAACACAGTATTACCCATGTGACATCCTCACCCTGTAACACAGTGTTACCCGTGTGACATCCTCACCCTGTAACACAGTGTTACCCTTGTGACACCTCACCCTGTATCAGTTTTACCCGTGTGACACCCTCACTCTGTAACACAGTTTTGCCCATGTGACACCCTCACCTTGTAGCACAGTGTTACCCGTGTGACATCCTCACTTTCTAACACAGTGTTACCCATGTGACATCCTCTACTTATTACACAGTGTTGACCATGTGACACCCTCACCTTGTTAAATAGTGTTACCCGTGTGACATCCTCAACCTGTAACACAGTGTTACCCGTGTGACATCCTCACCTTGTAACACAGTGTTACCCATGTGACATCCTCACCCTGTAACACCGTGTTACCCGTGTGATATCCTCACCCTGTAACACAGTGTTACCCATGGGACACAATCACCCTGTAACACTGTGTTCCCCGTGTGACATTCTCACTCTCTAACACAGTGTTACCCATGTGACATCCTCACACTATTACACATTGTTGCCCGTGTGACATCCTCACCCTGTAACACAGTTTTACCCGTGTGACATCCTCAGCCTGTAACACAGTGTTACCCGTGTGACAATCTCACCCTTGTAACACAGTGTTTACCATGTGACATCCTCACACTATAACACATTGTTGCCCATTTGACATCCTCACGCTGTAGCACAGTTTTACCCGTGTGACATCCTCACCCTGTAACACAGTGTTACCCGTGTGACATCCTCACCCTGTAACACAGTTTTACCCGTGTGACGTCCTCACCCTGCAACACAGTATTACCCGTCTGAAATCCTCATCCGCGAAAACAGTGTCGCCTGTGTGAATAACTCACCTTGTAACACAGTGTTACCCGAGTGACATCCTCACCCTGTAACACAGAGTTACCCGTGTAACATCCTCACACTCTAACACCGTGTTACCCATGTGTCATCCTCACCCTGTAACACCGTGTTACAAGTGTGACATCCTCACCCTGTAACACAGTGTTACCCGTGGGACATCCTCACCATGTAACACAGTGTTACCCGTGGGACACAATCACACTGTAACACAGTGTTACCCGTGTGACATCCTCACCCTGTAACACAGAGTTACCCGTGTAACATCCTCACCCTGTAACACAGGGTTACCCGTGTGACATCCTCACCCTGTAACACAGTGTTACCCTTGTGACACCTCACCCTGTAACAGTTTTACCCGTGTGACACCCTCACTCTGTAACACAGTTTTGCCCATGTGACATCCTCACCCTGTAACACAGAGTTACCCGTGTAACATCCTCACACTCTAACACCGTGTTACCCATGTGACATCCTCACCCTGTAACACCGTGTTACAAGTGTGACATCCTCACCCTGTAACACAGTGTTACCCGTGGGACTTCCTCACCATGTAACACAGTGTTACCCGTGGGACACAATCACACTGTAACACAGTGTTACCCGTGTGACATCCTCACCCTGTAACACAGAGTTACCCGTGTAACATCCTCACCCTGTAACACAGGGTTATCCGTGTGACATCCTCACCCTGTAACACAGTGTTACCCGTGTGACATCCTCACCCTGTAACACAGTGTTACCCGTGTGACATCCTCACTCTCTAACACTTTGTTACCCGTGTGACACAATCACCCTCTAACACAGTGTTACCCGTGTGACACCCTCACCATGTAACAAAGTGTTACCCTTGTGACACCCTCACCCTGTAACAACGTGTTACCCGTGTGACATCCTCACCCTGTAACACAGTGTTACCCATGTGACACACTCACTCTGTAACACAGTGTTAGCTGTGTGACAAACCCTCTCTCTAACACAGTGTTAACCGTGCGATATCCTCAGTCTCTAACACAGTGTTACCCGTGTGTCATCCTCGCCCTGTAACACAGTGTTACCCGTGTGACTTCCACACCCTGTAACACAGTGTTACCCATGTGGCATCCTCACTCTCTAACACAGTGTAACCCGTGTGACATCCTCACTCTGTAACAAAGTGTTACCCGTGAGACACCCTCAGCTTGTAACACAATGTTCCCCGTGTGACATCCTCACTCTCTAACACAGTGTTACCCATGTGACATCCTCACACTATTACACATTGTTGCCCATGTGACATCCTCACTCTGTAACACAGTGTTCCCCGTGTGACATCCTCACTCTCTAACACAGTGTTACCAATGTGACATCCTCACACTATAACACATTGTTGCCCATGTGACATCCTCACCCTGTAGCACAGTTTTACCCGTGTGACATCCTCACCCTGTAACACAGTGTTACCCATGTGACATCCTCACCCTGTAACACAGTGTTACCCATGTGACATCCTCACCCTGTAACAAAGTGTTACCCGTGTGACACCCTCACCTTGTAACACAGTGTTCCCCGTGTGACATCCTCAATCTCTAAAACAGTGTTACCCATGTGACATCCTCACACTATAACACAGTGTTGCCCGTGTGACATCCCCACGCTGTAACACAATGTTACCGGTGTGACATCCTCACCCTGTAACACAGTGTTTCCCGTTTGACATCCTCACTCTCTAACACCATGTTACTCGTGTGACATCCTCACCCTGTAACACAGTATTACACATGTGACATCCTCACCCTGTAACACAGTGTTACCCATGTGACATCCTCACCCAGTAACCCAGTGTTAACCGTGTGATATCCTCACCCTGTAACACAGTGTTGCCCGTGTGATATCCTCACCCTGTAACACAGTGTTACCCGTCTGACATCCTCATCCGCTCTCACAATGTTACCTGTGTGACAAACTCACCTTGTAACACAGTGTTACCCGAGTGACATCCTCAGCCTGTAACACAGTGTTACCCATTTGACATCCTCATTCTCTAACACATGGTTACCCATGGGGCATCCTCACTCTCTAACACCGTCTTACCCGTGTGACATCCTCACCCTGTAACATAGTGTTACCCGTGTGACAACCACACTCTCTAACACAGTGTTACCTGTGTGACAAATGCACCCTGTAACACATTGTTCCCATTGCGACATCCTCACCCTGTAACACAGTGTTTCCCGTGTGACATCCTCACCCTGTAACACAGTGTTACCCGTGTGACATCCTCACCCTGTAACACAGTGTTACCCGTGTGACATCCTCACCCTGTAACACAGTGTTACCCGTGTGACAAACACACTCTCTCACACAGCGTTACGCGTGTGACATCCTCACTCTCTAAGACAGTGTTACCCATGTGACATCCTCACCCTGTAACACAGCGTTACTGATTTGACATCCTCACCCTGCAACTCAGTGTTGCCCGTGTGACATCCTCACCCTGTAACAGTGTTACCCGTGTGACATCCTCACCCTGTAACCCAGTGTTAACCGTGTGATATCCTCACCCTGTAACACAATGTTGCCCGTGTGACATCCTCACTCTCTAACACAATGTTACCCATGTGACATCCTCACCCTGTAACACAGTGTTACCCATGTGACATCCTCACTCTCTAACACTTTGTTACCCGTGTGACACAATCACCCTCTAAAACAGTGTTACCCATGTGACACCCTCACCCTGTAACAAAGTGTTACCCGTGTGACATCCTCACCCTGTAACAAAGTGTTACCCGTGTGACACCCTCACCTTGTAACACAGTGTTCCCCGTGTGACATCCTCAATCTCTAAAACAGTGTTACCCATGTGACATCCTCACACTATAACACAGTGTTGCCCGTGTGACATCCCCACGATGTAACACAATGTTACCGGTGTGACATCCTCACCCTGTAACACAGTGTTTGCCGTGTGACATTCTCACCCTGTAGGACAGTGTTTCCCATGTGACATCCTCACACTATAACACAATGTTAACCGTGTGACATCCTCACCCTGTTACAAAGTGTTACCCGTATGACACACTCACCTTGTAACACAGAGTTTCACGTGTGACATCCTCACTCTCTAACACAGTGTTACCCATGTGACATCCTCACACTATAACACAGTGTTGCCCATCTGACATCCTCACCCTGTACCACAGTGTTACCCATGTGACATCCTCACCCTGTAACACAGTGTTACCCTTGTGACATCCTCACCCTGTAACACAGTGTTTAACGTGTGACATCCTCACCCTGTAGCACAGTGTTTCCCGTTTGACATCCTCACTCTCTAACACCATGTTACTCGTGTGACATCCTCACCCTGTAACACAGTATTACACATGTGACATCATCACCCTGTAACACAGTGTTACCCGTCTGACATCCTCACCCTGTAACACAGTGTTACCCGTGTGACATCCTCACCCTGTAACACAGTGTTTACCATGTGACATCCTCACCCTGTAACACAGTATTACCCATGTGACATCCTCACCCTGTAACACAGTGTTACCCGTGTGACATCCTCACCCTGTAACACAGTGTTACCCTTGT
Source organism: Carcharodon carcharias (assembly GCF_017639515.1). Classification (NCBI taxonomy): domain Eukaryota; kingdom Metazoa; phylum Chordata; class Chondrichthyes; order Lamniformes; family Lamnidae; genus Carcharodon; species Carcharodon carcharias. The sequence goes on along the minus strand of NC_054483.1, from coordinate 8,447,544 downwards.
GACACCTCACCCTGTATCAGTTTTACCCGTGTGACACCCTCACTCTGTAACACAGTTTTGCCCATGTGACACCCTCACCTTGTAGCACAGTGTTACCCGTGTGACATCCTCACTTTCTAACACAGTGTTACCCATGTGACATCCTCTACTTATTACACAGTGTTGACCATGTGACACCCTCACCTTGTTAAATAGTGTTACCCGTGTGACATCCTCAACCTGTAACACAGTGTTACCCGTGTGACATCCTCACCTTGTAACACAGTGTTACCCATGTGACATCCTCACCCTGTAACACCGTGTTACCCGTGTGATATCCTCACCCTGTAACACAGTGTTACCCATGGGACACAATCACCCTGTAACACTGTGTTCCCCGTGTGACATTCTCACTCTCTAACACAGTGTTACCCATGTGACATCCTCACACTATTACACATTGTTGCCCGTGTGACATCCTCACCCTGTAACACAGTTTTACCCGTGTGACATCCTCAGCCTGTAACACAGTGTTACCCGTGTGACAATCTCACCCTTGTAACACAGTGTTTACCATGTGACATCCTCACACTATAACACATTGTTGCCCATTTGACATCCTCACGCTGTAGCACAGTTTTACCCGTGTGACATCCTCACCCTGTAACACAGTGTTACCCGTGTGACATCCTCACCCTGTAACACAGTTTTACCCGTGTGACGTCCTCACCCTGCAACACAGTATTACCCGTCTGAAATCCTCATCCGCGAAAACAGTGTCGCCTGTGTGAATAACTCACCTTGTAACACAGTGTTACCCGAGTGACATCCTCACCCTGTAACACAGAGTTACCCGTGTAACATCCTCACACTCTAACACCGTGTTACCCATGTGTCATCCTCACCCTGTAACACCGTGTTACAAGTGTGACATCCTCACCCTGTAACACAGTGTTACCCGTGGGACATCCTCACCATGTAACACAGTGTTACCCGTGGGACACAATCACACTGTAACACAGTGTTACCCGTGTGACATCCTCACCCTGTAACACAGAGTTACCCGTGTAACATCCTCACCCTGTAACACAGGGTTACCCGTGTGACATCCTCACCCTGTAACACAGTGTTACCCTTGTGACACCTCACCCTGTAACAGTTTTACCCGTGTGACACCCTCACTCTGTAACACAGTTTTGCCCATGTGACATCCTCACCCTGTAACACAGAGTTACCCGTGTAACATCCTCACACTCTAACACCGTGTTACCCATGTGACATCCTCACCCTGTAACACCGTGTTACAAGTGTGACATCCTCACCCTGTAACACAGTGTTACCCGTGGGACTTCCTCACCATGTAACACAGTGTTACCCGTGGGACACAATCACACTGTAACACAGTGTTACCCGTGTGACATCCTCACCCTGTAACACAGAGTTACCCGTGTAACATCCTCACCCTGTAACACAGGGTTATCCGTGTGACATCCTCACCCTGTAACACAGTGTTACCCGTGTGACATCCTCACCCTGTAACACAGTGTTACCCGTGTGACATCCTCACTCTCTAACACTTTGTTACCCGTGTGACACAATCACCCTCTAACACAGTGTTACCCGTGTGACACCCTCACCATGTAACAAAGTGTTACCCTTGTGACACCCTCACCCTGTAACAACGTGTTACCCGTGTGACATCCTCACCCTGTAACACAGTGTTACCCATGTGACACACTCACTCTGTAACACAGTGTTAGCTGTGTGACAAACCCTCTCTCTAACACAGTGTTAACCGTGCGATATCCTCAGTCTCTAACACAGTGTTACCCGTGTGTCATCCTCGCCCTGTAACACAGTGTTACCCGTGTGACTTCCACACCCTGTAACACAGTGTTACCCATGTGGCATCCTCACTCTCTAACACAGTGTAACCCGTGTGACATCCTCACTCTGTAACAAAGTGTTACCCGTGAGACACCCTCAGCTTGTAACACAATGTTCCCCGTGTGACATCCTCACTCTCTAACACAGTGTTACCCATGTGACATCCTCACACTATTACACATTGTTGCCCATGTGACATCCTCACTCTGTAACACAGTGTTCCCCGTGTGACATCCTCACTCTCTAACACAGTGTTACCAATGTGACATCCTCACACTATAACACATTGTTGCCCATGTGACATCCTCACCCTGTAGCACAGTTTTACCCGTGTGACATCCTCACCCTGTAACACAGTGTTACCCATGTGACATCCTCACCCTGTAACACAGTGTTACCCATGTGACATCCTCACCCTGTAACAAAGTGTTACCCGTGTGACACCCTCACCTTGTAACACAGTGTTCCCCGTGTGACATCCTCAATCTCTAAAACAGTGTTACCCATGTGACATCCTCACACTATAACACAGTGTTGCCCGTGTGACATCCCCACGCTGTAACACAATGTTACCGGTGTGACATCCTCACCCTGTAACACAGTGTTTCCCGTTTGACATCCTCACTCTCTAACACCATGTTACTCGTGTGACATCCTCACCCTGTAACACAGTATTACACATGTGACATCCTCACCCTGTAACACAGTGTTACCCATGTGACATCCTCACCCAGTAACCCAGTGTTAACCGTGTGATATCCTCACCCTGTAACACAGTGTTGCCCGTGTGATATCCTCACCCTGTAACACAGTGTTACCCGTCTGACATCCTCATCCGCTCTCACAATGTTACCTGTGTGACAAACTCACCTTGTAACACAGTGTTACCCGAGTGACATCCTCAGCCTGTAACACAGTGTTACCCATTTGACATCCTCATTCTCTAACACATGGTTACCCATGGGGCATCCTCACTCTCTAACACCGTCTTACCCGTGTGACATCCTCACCCTGTAACATAGTGTTACCCGTGTGACAACCACACTCTCTAACACAGTGTTACCTGTGTGACAAATGCACCCTGTAACACATTGTTCCCATTGCGACATCCTCACCCTGTAACACAGTGTTTCCCGTGTGACATCCTCACCCTGTAACACAGTGTTACCCGTGTGACATCCTCACCCTGTAACACAGTGTTACCCGTGTGACATCCTCACCCTGTAACACAGTGTTACCCGTGTGACAACCTCACCCTGTAAAACAGTGTTTACCGTGTGACATCCTGACCCTGTAGCACAGTGTTTCCCATGTGACATCCTCACTCTCTGACACAATGTTACCCGTGTGACATCCTCACCCTGTAACAAAGTGTTACCAGTATGACACCCTCACCTTGTAACACAGTGTTCCCCGTGTGACATCCTCAATCTCTAACACAGTGTTACCCATGTGACATCCTCACACTATAACACAGTGTTGGCCGTGGACATCCTCACCCTGTAACACAGTGTTACCCGTATACATCCTCACCCTGTAACACAGAGTTAGCCTTGTGACATCCTCACCCTGTAACACACTGTTACCCGTGTGACACCCTCACCTTGTAACACAGTGTTACCCGTGAGACATCCTCACCCTGTAACACAGTGTTACCCGTGTGACATCCTCAGTCTCTAACACAGTGTTACCTGTTTGACACCCACACCTTGTAACACAGTGTTCCCCGTGCGACATCCTCACTCTCTAACACAGTGTTTCCCTTGTGTCATCCTCACCCTGTAACACAGTGTTACCCGTGCGACATCCTTACTCTCTAACACAGTGTTACCCATGTAACATCCTCACCCTGTAACACAGTGTTACCCGTGTGACACACTCACCCTGTAACACAGTGTTATCCGTGCAACATCCTAACCCTGTAACACAGTGTTACCCGTGTAACACACACCCTGTAACACAGTGTTACCCGTGTGACATCCTCACCCTGTAACACAGTGTTTCCCATCGGACAACTCCACTCTCTTACACAGTGTTACCCTTTGTGACATCCTCACTCTCTAACACAGTATTACCCGTGTGACATCCTCACCCTGTAACATAGAGTTACCTGTGTGACATCCTCACCCTGTAACACAGTGTTACCCGTGTGATATCCTCACTCTCTAACACAGTGTTACCCATGTGACATCCTCAACCTGTAATACAGTGTTACCCGTGTGACATCCTCACCCTGTAACACAGTGTTACCCTTGTGACACCCTCACCGTGTAACGGTTTTACCCGTGTGACACCCTCACTCTGTAACACAGTTTTGCCCATGTGACACCCTCACCTTGTAGCACAGTGTTACCCGTGTGACATCCTCACTCTCTAACACTTTGTTACCCGTGTGACACAATCACCCTCTAAAACAGTGTTACCCATGTGACACCCTCACCCTGTAACAAAGTGTTACCTGTGTGACATCCTCACCCTGTAACAAAGTGTTACCCGTGTGACACCCTCACCTTGTAACACAGTGTTCCCCGTGTGACATCCTCAATCTCTAAAACAGTGTTACCCATGTGACATCCTCACACTATAACACAGTGTTGCCCGTGTGACATCCCCACGCTGTAACACAATGTTACCGGTGTGACATCCTCACCCTGTAACACAGTGTTTACCGTGTGACATTCTCACCCTGTAGCACAGTGTTTCCCATGTGACATCCTCACACTATAACACAATGTTACCCGTGTGACATCCTCACCCTGTTACAAAGTGTTACCCGTATGACACACTCACCTTGTAACACAGAGTTGTTCCACGTGTGACATCCTCACTCTCTAACACAGTGTTACCCATGTGACATCCTCACACTATAACACAGTGTTGCCCGTCTGACATCCTCACCCTGTACCACAGTGTTACCCATGTGACATCCTCACCCTGTAACACAGTGTTACCCTTGTGACATCCTCACCCTGTAACACAGTGTTTAACGTGTGACGTCCTCACCCTGTAGCACAGTGTTTCCCGTTTGACATCCTCGCTCTCTAACACCATGTTACTCGTGTGACATCCTCACCCTGTAACACAGTATTACACATGTGACATCATCACCCTGTAACACAGTGTTACCCGTCTGACATCCTCATCCGCTCTCACAGTGTTACCTGTGTGACAAACTCACCTTGTAACACAGTGTTACCCGAGTGACATCCTCAGCCTGTAACACAGTGTTACCCATTTGACATCCTCATTCTCTAACACAGTGTTAGCCATGGGACATCCTCACTCTCTAACACCGTCTTACCCGTGTGACATCCTCACCCTGTAACATAGTGTTACCCGTGTGACAACCACACTCTCTAACACAGTGTTACCTGTGTGACAAATGCACCCTGTAACACATTGTTCCCATTGCGACATCCTCACCCTGTAACACAGTGTTTCCCGTGTGACATCCTCACCCTGTAACACAGTGTTACCCGTGTGACATCCTCACCCTGTAACACAGTGTTACCCGTGTGACAACCTCACCCTGTAATACAGTGTTTACCGTGTGACATCCTGACCCTGTAGCACAGTGTTTCCCATGTGACATCCTCACTCTCTGACACAATGTTACCCATGTGATATCCTCACCCTGTAACAATGTGTTACCAGTATGACACCCTCACCTTGTAACACAATGTTCCCCGTGTGACATCCTCAATCTCTAACACAGTGTTACCCATGTGACATCCTCACACTATAACACAGTGTTGCCCGTGGACATCCTCACCCTGTAACACAGTGTTACCCGTAAGACATCCTCACCCTGTAACACAGAGTTAGCCTTGTGACATCCTCACCCTGTAACACACTGTTACCCGTGTGACACCCTCACCTTGTAACACAGTGTTACCCGTGAGACATCCTCACCCTGTAACACAGTGTTACCCATGTTACATCCTCACCCTGTAACACAGTGTTACCCGTGTGACATCCTCAGTCTCTAACACAGTGTTACCTGTTTGACACCCTCACCTTGTAACACAGTGTTCCCCGTGCGACATCCTCACTCTCTAACACAGTGTTTCCCTTGTGACATCCTCACCCTGTAACACAGTTTTACCCGTGTAACATCCTCACCCTGTAACACAGTGTTACCCGTGTGACACACTCACCCTGTAACACAGCGTTATCCGTGCAACATCCTAACCCTGTAACACAGTGTTACCCGTGTAACACACTCACCCTGTAACACAGTGTTACCCGTGTGACATCCTCACCCTGTAACACAGTGTTTCCCGTCGGACAACTCCACTCTCTTACACAGTGTTACCCTTTGTGACATCCTCACTCTCTAACACAGTATTACCCGTGTGACATCCTCACCCTGTAACATAGAGTTACCTGTGTGACATCCTCACCCTGTAACACAGTGTTACCCGTGTGATATCCTCACTCTCTAACACAGTGTTACCCATGTGACATCCTCAACCTGTAACACAGTGTTACCCGTGTGACATCCTCACCCTGTAACACAGTGTTACCCTTGTGACACCCTCACCCTGTAACAGTTTTACCCGTGTGACACCCTCACTCTGTAACACAGTTTTGCCCATGTGACACCCTCACCTTGTAGCACAGTGTTACCCGTGTGACATCCTCACTTTCTAACACAGTGTTACCCATGTGACATCCTCTACTTATTACACAGTGTTGACCATGTGACACCCTCACCTTGTTAAATAGTGTTACCCGTGTGACATCCTCAACCTGTAACACAGTGTTACCCGTGTGACATCCTCACCTTGTAACACAGTGTTACCCATGTGACATCCTCACCCTGTAACACCGTGTTACCCGTGTGATATCCTCACCCTGTAACACAGTGTTACCCATGGGACACAATCACCCTGTAACACAGTGTTACCCGTGTGACATCCTCACCCTGTAACACAAAGTTACCCGTGCAACATCCTCACCCTGTAACACAGTGTTTCCCGTGTGACATCCTCGCCCTGTAACACAGTGTTACCCGTGTGACATCCTCACTCTCTAACACTTTGTTACCCATGTGACACAATCACCCTCTAACACAGTGTTACCCGTGTGACATCCTCACCCTGTAACACAGTGTTACCCATGTGACACACTCACCCTGTAACACAGTGTTAGCTGTGTGACATCCTCATTCTGTAACACAGTGTTTAACGTGTGACATCCTCACCCTGTAGCACAGTGTTTCCCTTTTGACATCCTCACTCTCTAACACCATGTTACTCGTGTGACATCCTCACCCTGTAACACAGTATTACACATGTGACATCATCACCCTGTAACACAGTGTTACCCGTCTGACATCCTCATCCGCTCTCACAGTGTTACCTGTGTGACAAACTCACCTTGTAACACAGTGTTACCCGAGTGACATCCTCAATCTCTAAAACAGTGTTACCCATGTGACATCCTCACACTATAACACAGTGTTGCCCGTGTGACATCCCCACGCTGTAACACAATGTTACCGGTGTGACATCCTCACCCTGTAACACAGTGTTTACCGTGTGACATTCTCACCCTGTAGCACAGTGTTTCCCATGTGACATCCTCACACTATAACACAATGTTACCCGTGTGACATCCTCACCCTGTTACAAAGTGTTACCCGTATGACACACTCACCTTGTAACACAGAGTTGTTCCACGTGTGACATCCTCACTCTCTAACACAGTGTTACCCATGTGACATCCTCACACTATAACACAGTGTTGCCCGTCTGACATCCTCACCCTGTACCACAGTGTTACCCATGTGACATCCTCACCCTGTAACACAGTGTTACCCTTGTGACATCCTCACCCTGTAACACAGTGTTTAACGTGTGACGTCCTCACCCTGTAGCACAGTGTTTCCCGTTTGACATCCTCGCTCTCTAACACCATGTTACTCGTGTGACATCCTCACCCTGTAACACAGTATTACACATGTGACATCATCACCCTGTAACACAGTGTTACCCGTCTGACATCCTCATCCGCTCTCACAGTGTTACCTGTGTGACAAACTCACCTTGTAACACAGTGTTACCCGAGTGACATCCTCAGCCTGTAACACAGTGTTACCCATTTGACATCCTCATTCTCTAACACAGTGTTAGCCATGGGACATCCTCACTCTCTAACACCGTCTTACCCGTGTGACATCCTCACCCTGTAACATAGTGTTACCCGTGTGACAACCACACTCTCTAACACAGTGTTACCTGTGTGACAAATGCACCCTGTAACACATTGTTCCCATTGCGACATCCTCACCCTGTAACACAGTGTTTCCCGTGTGACATCCTCACCCTGTAACACAGTGTTACCCGTGTGACATCCTCACCCTGTAACACAGTGTTACCCGTGTGACAACCTCACCCTGTAATACAGTGTTTACCGTGTGACATCCTGACCCTGTAGCACAGTGTTTCCCATGTGACATCCTCACTCTCTGACACAATGTTACCCATGTGATATCCTCACCCTGTAACAATGTGTTACCAGTATGACACCCTCACCTTGTAACACAATGTTCCCCGTGTGACATCCTCAATCTCTAACACAGTGTTACCCATGTGACATCCTCACACTATAACACAGTGTTGCCCGTGGACATCCTCACCCTGTAACACAGTGTTACCCGTAAGACATCCTCACCCTGTAACACAGAGTTAGCCTTGTGACATCCTCACCCTGTAACACACTGTTACCCGTGTGACACCCTCACCTTGTAACACAGTGTTACCCGTGAGACATCCTCACCCTGTAACACAGTGTTACCCATGTTACATCCTCACCCTGTAACACAGTGTTACCCGTGTGACATCCTCAGTCTCTAACACAGTGTTACCTGTTTGACACCCTCACCTTGTAACACAGTGTTCCCCGTGCGACATCCTCACTCTCTAACACAGTGTTTCCCTTGTGACATCCTCACCCTGTAACACAGTTTTACCCGTGTAACATCCTCACCCTGTAACACAGTGTTACCCGTGTGACACACTCACCCTGTAACACAGCGTTATCCGTGCAACATCCTAACCCTGTAACACAGTGTTACCCGTGTAACACACTCACCCTGTAACACAGTGTTACCCGTGTGACATCCTCACCCTGTAACACAGTGTTTCCCGTCGGACAACTCCACTCTCTTACACAGTGTTACCCTTTGTGACATCCTCACTCTCTAACACAGTATTACCCGTGTGACATCCTCACCCTGTAACATAGAGTTACCTGTGTGACATCCTCACCCTGTAACACAGTGTTACCCGTGTGATATCCTCACTCTCTAACACAGTGTTACCCATGTGACATCCTCAACCTGTAACACAGTGTTACCCGTGTGACATCCTCACCCTGTAACACAGTGTTACCCTTGTGACACCCTCACCCTGTAACAGTTTTACCCGTGTGACACCCTCACTCTGTAACACAGTTTTGCCCATGTGACACCCTCACCTTGTAGCACAGTGTTACCCGTGTGACATCCTCACTTTCTAACACAGTGTTACCCATGTGACATCCTCTACTTATTACACAGTGTTGACCATGTGACACCCTCACCTTGTTAAATAGTGTTACCCGTGTGACATCCTCAACCTGTAACACAGTGTTACCCGTGTGACATCCTCACCTTGTAACACAGTGTTACCCATGTGACATCCTCACCCTGTAACACCGTGTTACCCGTGTGATATCCTCACCCTGTAACACAGTGTTACCCATGGGACACAATCACCCTGTAACACAGTGTTACCCGTGTGACATCCTCACCCTGTAACACAAAGTTACCCGTGCAACATCCTCACCCTGTAACACAGTGTTTCCCGTGTGACATCCTCGCCCTGTAACACAGTGTTACCCGTGTGACATCCTCACTCTCTAACACTTTGTTACCCATGTGACACAATCACCCTCTAACACAGTGTTACCCGTGTGACATCCTCACCCTGTAACACAGTGTTACCCATGTGACACACTCACCCTGTAACACAGTGTTAGCTGTGTGACATCCTCATTCTGTAACACAGTGTTTAACGTGTGACATCCTCACCCTGTAGCACAGTGTTTCCCTTTTGACATCCTCACTCTCTAACACCATGTTACTCGTGTGACATCCTCACCCTGTAACACAGTATTACACATGTGACATCATCACCCTGTAACACAGTGTTACCCGTCTGACATCCTCATCCGCTCTCACAGTGTTACCTGTGTGACAAACTCACCTTGTAACACAGTGTTACCCGAGTGACATCCTCAGCCTGTAACACAGTGTTACCCATTTGACATCCTCATTCTCTAACACAGTGTTAGCCATGGGACATCCTCACTCTCTAACACCGTCTTACCCGTGTGACATCCTCACCCTGTAACATAGTGTTACCCGTGTGACAACCACATTCTCTAACACAGTGTTACCTGTGTGACAAATGCACCCTGTAACACATTGTTCCCATTGCGAAATCCTCACCCTGTAACACAGTGTTTCCCGTGTGACATCCTCACCCTGTAACACAGTGTTACCCGTGTGACATCCTCACCCTGTAACACAGTGTTACCCGTGTGACATCCTCACCCTGTAACACAGTGTTGCCCGTGTGACAACCTCACCCTGTAAAACAGTGTTTACCGTGTGACATCCTGACCCTGTAGCACAGTGTTTCCCATGTGACATCCTCACTCTCTGACACAATGTTACCCGTGTGACATCCTCACCCTGTAACAATGTGTTACCAGTATGACACCCTCACCTTGTAACACAATGTTCCCCGTGTGACATCCTCAATCTCTAACACAGTGTTACCCATGTGACATCCTCACACTATAACACAGTGTTGCCCGTGGACATCCTCACCCTGTAACACAGTGTTACCCGTAAGACATCCTCACCCTGTAACACAGAGTTAGCCTTGTGACATCCTCACCCTGTAACACACTGTTACCCGTGTGACACCCTCACCTTGTAACACAGTGTTACCCGTGAGACATCCTCACCCTGTAACACAGTGTTACCCATGTTACATCCTCACCCTGTAACACAGTGTTACCCGTGTGACATCCTCAGTCTCTAACACAGTGTTACCTGTTTGACACCCTCACCTTGTAACACAGTGTTCCCCGTGCGACATCCTCACTCTCTAACACAGTGTTTCCCTTGTGACATCCTCACCCTGTAACACAGTGTTACCCGTGTAACATCCTCACCCTGTAACACAGTGTTACCCGTGTGACACACTCACCCTGTAACACAGTGTTATCCGTGCAACATCCTAACCCTGTAACACAGTGTTACCCGTGTAACACACTCACCCTGTAACACAGTGTTACCCGTGTGACATCCTCACCCTGTAACACCGTGTTTCCCGTCGGACAACTCCACTCTCTTACACAGTGTTACCCTTTGTGACATCCTCACTCTCTAACACAGTATTACCCGTGTGACATCCTCACCCTGTAACATAGAGTTACCTGTGTGACATCCACACCCTGTAACACAGTGTTACCCGTGTGATATCCTCACTCTCTAACACAGTGTTACCCATGTGACATCCTCAACCTGTAACACAGTGTTACCCGTGTGACATCCTCACCCTGTAACACAGTGTTACCCTTGTGACACCCTCACCCTGTAACAGTTTTACCCGTGTGACACCCTCACTCTGTAACACAGTTTTGCCCATGTGACACCCTCACCTTGTAGCACAGTGTTACCCGTGTGACATCCTCACTTTCTAACACAGTGTTACCCATGTGACATCCTCTACTTATTACACAGTGTTGACCATGTGACACCCTCACCTTGTTAAATAGTGTTACCCGTGTGACATCCTCAACCTGTAACACAGTGTTACCCGTGTGACATCCTCACCTTGTAACACAGTGTTACCCATGTGACATCCTCACCCTGTAACACCGTGTTACCCGTGTGATATCCTCACCCTGTAACACAGTGTTACCCATGGAACACAATCACCCTGTAACACAGTGTTACCCGTGTGACATCCTCACCCTGTAACACAAAGTTACCCGTGCAACATCCTCACCCTGTAACACAGTGTTTCCCGTGTGACATCCTCGCCCTGTAACACAGTGTTACCCGTGTGACATCCTCACTCTCTAACACTTTGTTACCCATGTGACACAATCACCCTCTAACACAGTGTTACCCGTGTGACATCCTCACCCTGTAACACAGTGTTACCCATGTGACACACTCACCCTGTAACACAGTGTTAGCTGTGTGACATCCTCATTCTGTAACACAGTGTTAACCGTGTGACAAACCCTCTCTCTAACAGAATGTTAACCGTGCGACACCCTAACCTTGTAACACTGTGTTCCCCGTGTGACATCCTCACTCTCTAACACAGTGTTACCCATGTGACATCCTCACACTATTACACATTGTTGCCCGTGTGACATCCTCACCCTGTAACACAGTTTTACCCGTGTGACATCCTCAGCCTGTAACACAGTGTTACCCATGTGACAATCTCACCCTTGTAACACAGTGTTTACCGTGTGACATCCTCACACTATAACACATTGTTGCCCATTTGACATCCTCACGCTGTAGCACAGTTTTACCCGTGTGACATCCTCACCCTGTAACACAGTGTTACCCGTGTGACATCCTCACCCTGTAACACAGTTTTACCCGTGTGACGTCCTCACCCTGCAACACAGTATTACCCGTCTGAAATCCTCATCCGCGAAAACAGTGTTGCCTGTGTGAATAACTCACCTTGTAACACAGTGTTACCCGAGTGACATCCTCACCCTGTAACACAGAGTTACCCGTGTAACATCCTCACACTCTAACACCGTGTTACCCATGTGACATCCTCACCCTGTAACACCGTGTTACAAGTGTGACATCCTCACCCTGTAACACAGTGTTACCCGTGGGACATCCTCACCATGTAACACAGTGTTACCCGTGGGACACAATCACACTGTAACACAGTGTTACCCGTGTGACATCCTCACCCTGTAACACAGAGTTACCCGTGTGACATCCTCACCCTGTAACACAGGGTTACCCGTGTGACATCCTCACCCTGTAACACAGTGTTACCCGTGTGACATCCTCACCCTGTAACACAGTGTTACCCGTGTGACATCCTCACTCTCTAACACTTTGTTACCCGTGTGACACAATCACCCTCTAACACAGTGTTACCCGTGTGACACCCTCACCATGTAACAAAGTGTTACCCTTGTGACACCCTCACCCTGTAACAACGTGTTACCCGTGTGACATCCTCACCCTGTAACACAGTGTTACCCATGTGACACACTCACTCTGTAACACAGTGTTAGCTGTGTGACAAACCCTCTCTCTAACACAGTGTTAACCGTGCGATATCCTCAGTCTCTAACACAGTGTTACCCGTGTGTCATCCTCGCCCTGTAACACAGTGTTACCCGTGTGACTTCCACACCCTGTAACACAGTGTTACCCATGTGGCATCCTCACTCTCTAACACAGTGTAACCCGTGTGACATCCTCACTCTCTAACACAGTGTTACCCATGTGACATCCTCACACTATTACACATTGTTGCCCATGTGACATCCTCACTCTGTAACACAGTGTTCCCCGTGTGACATCCTCACTCTCTAACACAGTGTTACCAATGTGACATCCTCACACTATAACACATTGTTGCCCATGTGACATCCTCACCCTGTAGCACAGTTTTACCCGTGTGACATCCTCACCCTGTAACACAGTGTTACCCGTGTGACATCCTCACCCTGTAACACAGTTTTACCCGTGTGACGTCCTCACCCTGCAACACAGTATTACCCGTCTGAAATCTTCATCCGCGAACACAGTGTTGCCTGTGTGACAAACTCACCTTGTAACATAGTGTTACTCGAGTGACATCCTCAGTCTGTAACACAGTGTTACCCATGTGACATCCTCACTCTCTAACACAGTGTTAATCATGTGACATCCTCACTCTCTAACACCGTGTTACCCAAGTGACATCCTCACCCTGTAACACCGTGTTACCCGTGTGACATCCTCACCATGTAACACAGTGTTACCCGTGGGACACAATCACACTGTAACACAGTGTTACCCATGTGACATCCTCACCCTGTAACACAGAGTTACCCGTGTAACATCCTCACCCTATAACACAGTGTTACCCGTGTGACATCCTCGCCCTGTAACACAGTTGTACCCGTGTGACATCCTCACTCTCTAACACTTTGTCACCCGTGTGACACAATCACCCTCTAACACAGTGTTACCCGTGTGACACCCACACCATGTAACAAAGTGTTACCCGTGTGACACCCTCACCCTGTAACAACGTGTTAACCGTGTGACATCCTCACCCTGTAACACAGTGTTACCCATGTGACACATTCACCCTGTAACACAGTGTTAGCTGTGTGACAAACCCTCTCTCTAACACAGTGTTAACCGCGCGATATCCTCAGTCTCTAACACAGGGTTACCCGTGTGTCATCCTCGCCCTGTAACACAGTGTTACCCGTGTGACCTCCACACCCTGTAACACAGTGTTACCCATGTGGCATCCTCACTCTCTAACACAGTGTTACCCATGTGACATCCTCACACTAAAACACATTGTTGCCCATGTGACATCCTCACCCTGTAACACAGTATTTCCCGTGTGACATCCTCACTCTCTAATGCAGGGTTACCTGTGTGACATCCTCACCCTCTAACACAGTGTTACACATTTGACGTCCTCACTCTCTAACACAGTGTTACCCATGAGACACCTACCCTTTATCACAGTGTTCGCCGCATGACATCCTCTCCCTGTAACACAGTGTTACCCATGTGACATCCTCACCCTGTAACACTGTGTTACCCGTGTGAAACCCTCACCCTCCAACACGGGGTTACCCGTGTGACATCATCACCCTGGAACACAGTGTTACACGTGTGACAGCCTCTTTCTCTAACACAGTGTTACCTGCGTGACATCTTCACTCTCAAACACATTGTTACCCATGTGACATCCTCGCGCTGTAACACAGTGTTACCCGTGTGACATCCTCAGCCTGTAACACAGTGTTACCCGCGTGAAATCCTCACTCTTTAACACAGTGTTACCCGTGTGACACCCTCACCCTGTTACATAGTGTTACCCGTGTAACATCCTTAACCTGTAACACAGTGTGACCCGTGTGACATCCTCACTCTCTAACACAGTGTTACCCATGTGACACCCACCCTGTATCACATTGTTAGCCGCGTGACATCCTCACCCTGTTACACAGTGTTACCCGTGTGACACCCTCACCCTGTAACACAGCTTTTCCCGTGTGACATCCTCACCCTTTTACACAGTGTTACCCATGTGACTTCCTGACCCTGTAACACAGTGTGACATCCTCACTCTCTAACACAGTGTTACCCATGTGACATCCTCTCCCTATTACACAGTGTTGAAAGTGTGACAAACTCACCCTGTAACACTGTGTTACCCGTTTGACACCCTCACCCTGAAACACCGTTTTACCCGTGTGACATCCTCTCCCTGTAACACAGTGTTACCCATGTGACTTCCTGACCCTGTAACACAGTGTGACATCCTCACTCTCTAACACAGTGTTACCCATGTGACATCCTCTCCCTATTACACAGTGTTGAAAGTGTGACATCTTCACCCTGTAACACAGTGTTACCCGTGTGACATCCTCACCTTGTAACACAGTGTTACCCGTGTGACATCCTCACCCTGTACACCGTGTTACCCGTGGGACATCCTCACCATGTAACACAGTGTTACCCGTGGGACACAATCACACTGTAACACAGTGTTACCCGTGTGACATCCTCACCCTGTAACACAGAGTTACCCGTGTAACATCCTCACCCTGTAACACAGTGTTACCCATGTGACAACCTCACCCTGTAACACAGTGTTACCCGTGTGACATCCTCGCCCTGTTACACAGTGTTACCCATGTGACATCCTCACTCTCTAACACTTTGTTACCCGTGTGACACAATCACCCTCTAACACAGTGTTACCCATGTGACACCCTCACCCTGTAACAAAGTGTTACCCGTGTGACACCTTCACCCTGTAACAACGTGTTACCCGTGTGACATCCTCACCCTGTAACACAGTGTTACCCATGTGACACACTCACCCTGTAACACAGTGTTAGCTGTGTGACAAACCCTCTCTCTAACACAGTGTTAACCGTGCGATATCCTCAGTCTCTAACACAGTGTTACCCGTGTGTCATCCTCGCCCTGTAACACAGTGTTACCCATGTGACCTCCACACCCTGTAACACAGTGTTACCCATGTGGCATCCTCACTCTGTAACAAAGTGTTACCCGTGAGACACCCTCAGCTTGTAACACAGTGTTCCCCGTGTGACATCCTCACTCTCTAACACAGTGTTAACCATGTGACATCCTCACTCTCTAACACAGTGTTACCCATGTGACATCCTCATCCTGTAACACAGTGCTACCCGTGTGAAATCCTGACCCTGTAATACAGTTTTACCCGTGTGACAACCCCACTCTCTGACACAGTGTTACCTGTGTGACAAACTCACCCTGTAACACATTGTTACCATTGTGACATTCTCACCCTGTAACACAGTGTTACCCGTGTGACATCCTCACCCTGTAACAGTGTTACCCTTGTGACACACTCACCCTGTAACACTGTGTTACCCGTGTTACATACTCACCCTGTAACACAGTGTTACCCGTGTGACATCCTCACACTCTAACACATTGTTAATCGTGTGACAGCCACCCTGTACCACAGTGTTAGCCGCGTGACATCCTCTCCCAGTAACACAGTGTTACCAATGTGACATCCTCATCATGTAACACCGTGTTACCCGTGTGAAACCCTCACCCTCTGACACAGGGTTACCCGTGTGACATCATCACCCTGGAACACAGTGTTACGCATGTGACAGCCTCTTTCTCTAACACAGTGTTACCTACGTGACATCTTCACTCTCTAACACAGTGTTACCCATGTGACATCCTCACACTATAACACATTGTTGCCCATGTGACATCCTCACCCTGTAACACAGTATTTCCCGTGTGACATCCTCACTCTCTAACGCAGGGTTACCTGTGTGACATCCTCGGCCTCTAACACAGTGTTACACATTTGACGTCCTCACTCTCTAACACAGTGTTACCCATGTGACACCTACCCTTTATCACAGTGTTCGCCGCATGACATCCTCTCCCTGTAACACAGTGTTACCCATGTGACATCCTCACCCTGTAACACTGTGTTACCAGCGTGAAACCCTCACCCTCCAACACGGGGTTACCCGTGTGACATCATCACCCTGGAACACAGTGTTACACGTGTGACAGCCTCTTTCTCTAACACAGTGTTACCTGCGTGACATCTTCACTCTCAAACACATTGTTACCCATGTGACATCCTCGCGCTGTAACACAGTGTTACCCGTGTGACATCCTCAGCCTGTAACACAGTGTTACCCGCGTGAAATCCTCACTCTTTAACACAGTGTTACCCGTGTGACACCCTCACCCTGTTACATAGTGTTACCCGTGTAACATCCTTAACCTGTAAAAGAGTGTGACCCGTGTGACATCCTCACTCTCTAACACAATGTTACCCGTGTGACACCCACCCTGTATCACATTGTTAGCCGCATGACATCCTCTCCCTGTTACACAGTGTTACCCGTGTGACACCCTCACCCTGTAACACAGCTTTTCCCGTGTGACATCCTCACCCTTTTAGACCGTTTTGCCGATGTGACAACCTCACCTTGTAGCACAGTGTTACCCTTGTGACATCCTCACTCTCTAACACAGTGTTACCCATGTGACATCCTCTCCCTATTACACAGTGTTGTAAGTGTGACATCTTCACCCTGTAACACAGTGTTACCCGTGTGACATCCTCACCTTGTAACACAGTGTTACCCGTGTGACATCCTCACCCTGTAACACCGTGTTACCCGTGTGACATCCTCACCATGTAACACAGTGTTACCCGTGGGACACAATCACACTGTAACACAGTGTTACCCGTGTGACATCCTCACCCTGTAACACAGAGTTACCCGTGTAACATCCTCACCCTGTAACACAGTGTTACCCGTGTGACATCCTCACCCTGTAACACAGTGTTACCCGTGTGACATCCTCGCCCTGTAACACAGTGTTACCCATGTGACATCCTCACTCTCTAACACTTTGTTACCCATGTGACACAATCACCCTCTAACACAGTGTTACCCGTGTGACACCCTCACCCTGTAACAAAGTGTTACCCGTGTGACACCTTCACCCTGTAACAACGTGTTACCCGTGTGACATCCTCACCCTGTAACACAGTGTTACCCATGTGACACACTCACCCTGTAACACAGTGTTAGCTGTGTGACAAACCCTCTCTCTAACACAGTGTTAACCGTGCGATATCCTCAGTCTCTAACACAGTGTTACCCGTGTGTCATCCTCGCCCTGTAACACAGTGTTACCCGTGTGACCTCCACACCCTGTAACACAGTGTTACCCATGTGGCATCCTCACTCTCTAACACAGTGTAACCCGTGTGACATCCTCACTCTGTAACAAAGTGTTACCCGTGAGACACCCTCAGCTTGTAACACAGTGTTCCCCGTGTGACATCCTCACTCTCTAACACAGTGTTAACCATGTGACATCCTCACTCTCTAACACTGTGTTACCCATGTGACATCCTCACCCTGTAACACAGTGCTACCCGTGTGACATCCTGACCCTGTAATACAGTTTTACCCGTGTGACAACCCCACTCTCTGACACAGTGTTACCTGTGTGACAAACTCACCCTGTAACACATTGTTACCATTGTGACATTCTCACCCTGTAACACAGTGTTACCCGTGTGACATCCTCACCCTGTAACAGTGTTACCCTTGTGACACACTCACCCTGTAACACTGTGTTACCGGTGTTACATACTCACCCTGTAACACAGTGTTACCCGTGTGACATCCTCACTCTCTAACACAGTGTTAATCGTGTGACAGCCACCCTGTACCACAGTGTTAGCCGCGTGACATCCTCTCCCTGTAACACAGTGTTACCAATGTGACATCCTCATCATGTAACACCGTGTTACCCGTGTGAAACCCTCACCCTCTAACACAGGGTTACCCGTGTGACATCATCACCCTGGAACACAGTGTTACGCATGTGACAGCCTCTTTCTCTAACACAGTGTTACCTACGTGACATCTTCACTCTCTAACACAGTGTTACCCGTGTGACACCCGCATCCTGTAACAAAGTGTTACCCGTGTGACATCCTCACTCCCTAACACTTTGTTACCCATGTGACCAAATCACACTCTAACACAGTGTTACCCGTGTGACATCCTCAGTCTCTAACATAGTGTTACCCGTGTAACATCCTCTCCCTGCAACACTGTGTTTCCCGTGTGACACCCTCACCCTGTAACACAGTGTTACCCGTGTGACATCCTCACCCTGTAACAAAGTGCTACCCATGTGACATTCACACCCTGTAGCACAAGGTTGCCTGTGTGACACCCTCACCCTGTAACACAGTGTTAGCCGTGTGACATCCTCTCCCTGTAACACAGTGTTACCCATGTGACATCCTCACCCTGTAACACCGTGTTACCCGTGTGAAACCCTCACCCTCCAACACGGGGTTACCCGTGTGACATCATCACCCTGGAACACAGTGTTACGCGTGTGACAGCCTCTTTCTCTAACACAGTGTTACCTGCGTGACATCTTCACTCTCAAACACATTGTTACCCATGTGACATCCTCACGCTGTAACACAGTGTTACCCGTGTTTCATCCTCACCCTGTAACACAGTGTTACCCGTGTGACCTCCAAACCCTGTAACACAGTGTTACCCATGTGGCATCCTCACTCTCTAACACAGTGTAACCTGTGTGACATCCTCACTCTGTAACAAAGTGTTACCCGTGAGACACCCTCAGCTTGTAACACAGTGTTCCCCGTGTGACATCCTCACTCTCTAACACAGTGTTAACCATGTGACATCCTCACTCTCTAACACCGTGTTACCCATGTGACATCCTCACCCTGTAACACAGTGCTACCCGTGTGACATCCTGACCCTGTAATACAGTTTTACCCGTGTGACAACCCCACTCTCTGACACAGTGTTACCTGTGTGACAAACTCACCCTGTAACACATTGTTACCATTGTGACATTCTCACCCTGTAACACAGTGTTACCCGTGTGACATCCTCACCCTGTAACAGTGTTACCCTTGTGACACACTCACCCTGTAACACTGTGTTACCGGTGTTACATACTCACCCTGTAACACAGTGTTACCCGTGTGACATCCTCACTCTCTAACACAGTGTTACCCGTGTGACAGCCACCCTGTACGACAGTGTTAGCCGCGTGACATCCTCTCCATGTAACACAGTGTTACCAATGTGATATCCTCATCATGTAACACCGTGTTACCCGTGTGAAACCCTCACCCTCTAACACAGGGTTACCCGTGTGACATCATCACCCTGGAACACAGTGTTATGCTTGTGACAGACTCTTTCTCTAACACAGCGTTACCTGCGTGACATCTTCACTCTCTAACACAGTGTTACCCGTGCGACACCCGCATCCTGTAACAAAGTGTTACCCGTGTGACATCCTCACTCTCTAACACAGTGTTACCCGTGTGACATCCTCAGTCTCTAACATAGTGTTACCCGTGTAACATCCTCTCCCTGTAACACTGTGTTTCCCTTGTGACACCCTCACCCTGTAACACAGTGTTACCCGTGTGACATCCTCACCCTGTAACAAAGTGCTACCCATGTGACATCCACACCCTGTAGCACAAGGTTGCCCGTGTGACACCCTCACCCTGTAACACAGTGTTAGCCGTGTGACATCCTCTCCCTGTAACACAGTGTTACCCATGTCACATCCTCACCCTGTAACACCGTGTTACCCGTGTGAAAACCTCACCCTCCAACACGGGGTTACCCGTGTGACATCATCACCCTGGAACACAGTGTTACGCGTGTGACAGCCTCTTTCTCTAACACAGTGTTACCTGCGTGACATCTTCACTCTTTAACACAGTGTTACCAGTGTGACATCCTCACCCTGTTACATAGTGTTACCCGTGTGACATCCTCAACCTGTAACACAGCGTGACCCGTGTGACATCCTCACTCTCTAACACAGTGTTACCCGTGTGACACCCACCCTGTATTACAGTGTTAGCCGCGTGACATCCTCTCCCTGTTACATAGTGTTACCCGTGTGACACCCTCACCCTGTAACACAGCTTTTCCCGTGTGACATCCTCAATCTTTTACACCGTTTTGCCGATGTGACAACCTCACCTTGTAGCACAGTGTTACCCTTGTGACATCCTCACTCTCTAACACAGTGTTACCCATGTGACATCCTCTCCCTATTACACAGTGTTGAAAGTGTGACATCTTCACCCTGTAACACAGTGTTACCCGTGTGACATCCTCACCTTGTAACACAATGTTACCCGTGTGACATCCTCACCCTGTAACACCGTGTTACCCGTGTGACATCCTCACCATGTAACACAGTGTTACCCGTGGGACACAATCACACTGTAACACAGTGTTACCCGTGCGACATCCTCACCCTGTAACACAGAGTTACCCATGTAACATCCTCACCCTGTAACACAGTGTTACCCGTGTGACATCCTCACCCTGTAACACAGTGTTACCCGTGTGACATCCTCACCTTGTAACACAGTGTTACCCGTGTGACATCTTCATCCTGTAACACAGTGTTACCCGTGGGACACAATCACCCTGTAACACCGTGTTACCCGTGTGACATCCTCACCCTGTAACACAGAGTTACCCGTGTAACATCCTCACCCTGTAACACAGTGTTACCCGTGTGATATCCTCACCCTGTAACACAGAGTTACCCGTGTAACATCCTCACCATGTAACACAGTGTTACCCGTGTGACATCCTCACCCTGTAACACAGTGTTACCAATGTGACACACTTACCCTGTAACACAGTGTTAGCCGTGTGACATCCTCATCCTGTAACACGGTGTTACCCGTCTGAAAAACCCTCTCTCTAACACAGTGTTAACGGTGCGATATCCTCAGTCTCTAACACAGTGTTTCCCGTGTGTCATCCTCACCCTGTAACAAAATGTTACCCATGTGACACCCTCACCTTGTAACACAGTGTTCCCCATGTGACATCCTCACTCTCTAATACAGTGTTACCCATGTGACATCCTCACACTATAACACAGTGTTTCCCGTGTGACATCCTAACCCTGTAACACAGTGTTACCCGTATGACATCTTCACCCTGTAACACAGTGTTACCCTTGTGACATCCTCACCCTGTAACACAGTGTTTACCATGTGACATCCTCACCCTGTAGCACAATGTTACCCGTGTGACATCCTCACTCTCTAGCACAATGATACCCGTGTGACATCCACACCCTGTAACACAGTATTACCCATGTGACATCCTCACCCTGTAACACAGTGTTACCCATCTGACATCCAAATCCGCTAACACAGTGTTACCTGTGTGACAAACTCACCTTCTAACACAGTGTTACCCGAGTGACATCCTCAGCCTGTAACACAGTGTTACCCATGTGACATCCTCACCTTGTAACACAGTGTTACCCATGTGACATCCGCACCCTGTAACACAGTGTTACCCGCGTGACATCCTCACTCTTTAACACAGTGTGACCCGTGGGACACAATCACCCTGTAATACAGTGTTACCCGTGTGACATCCTCACCCTGTAACACCGTGTTACCTGTGTGACATCCTTACCCTGTAACACAGTGTTACCCGTGGAACACAATCACCCTGTCACACAATGTTACCCATGTGACATCCTCACCCTGTAACACAGAGTTACCCGTGTAACATCATCACCCTGTAACACAGTGTTACCTGTGTGACATCTTCACCCTGTAACACAGTGTTACCCGTGTGACATGCTCACTCTGTAACACAATGTTACCCATGTGACATTCTCACCCTGTAAAATAGTGTTACCCGTGTGACACACTCACACTCTGACAGTGTTTTACCTGTGTCAAATCCTCACTCTCTAACACAGTGTTACCCGAGTGACATCCTCACCCTGTAACACAGTGGTACCCGTTTGACACGCTCCCCCTGTAACACTATCATACCCGTGTGACACCGACACCCTGTAACACAGTGTTACCCATGTGACTCCCTCACTCTCTAACACAGAGTTACCTGTGTGACATACTCACCCTGTAACTCAGTGTTCCCCATGAGACACCCTCACCCTGTAACACAGTGTTTCCCGTGTGACATCCGCAATCTCTAACACAGTGTTACCTGTGTGACATCCTCACCCTCTAACACAGTGTTACCCATTTGACGTCCTCACTCTCTAACACAGTGTTACCCAAGTGACACCCACCCTTTATCACAGTGTTCGCCGTGTGTCATCCTCTCCCTGTAACACAGTGTTACCATTGTGACATCCTCACCCTGTAACACAGTGTTAGCCATGTGACATCCTCACCCTGTAACAGTGTTGCCCATGTGATACACTCACACTGAAACACAGTGATACCCGTGTGACATCCTCACTCTCTAACACAGTGTTACCCGTGTGACACCCACCCTGTATCACAGTGTTAGCCGCGTGACATCCTCTCCCTGTAACACAGTGTTACCCATGTGACATCCTCATCCTGTAACACCGTGTTACCCGTGTGAAACCCTCACCCTCTAACAGAGGTTTACCCATGTGACATCATCACCCTGGAACACAGTGTTACACGTGTGACAGCCTCTTTCTCTAACACAGTGTTACCTGAATGACATCTTCACTCTCTAACACAGTGCTACCCGTGTGAGACCCTCACCCTGTAACAAAGTGTTAACAGTGTGACATCCTCACTCTCTAACACTTTGTTATCTATGGGACACAATCACCCTCTAACACAGGGTTACCCGTGTGACATCCTCACTCTCTAACACAGTGTTACCCGTTTAACATCCTCACCCTGTAACACCGTGTTTCCCGTGTGACACCCTCACCCTGTAACACAGTGTTACCCGTGTGACATCCTCACCCTGTAACGCAGTGTTACCCATGTTACATCCTCACCCTGTAACACAGTATTACCCATGTGACATCCTCACTCTCTAACACAGTGTTACCGTTTGACAGCCTCACCTTGTAACACAGTGTTCCCCGTGTGACATCCCCAGTCTCTTACACAGTGTTACACGTGTGACATCCTGACCCTGTAACACAGTGTTACCCGTGTGACATCCTCACTCTCTAACACAGTGTTACACATGTGACATCCTCACCCTGTAACACAATGTTAACCGTGTGACATCCTCACTCTCTAACACAGTGTTACACGTGTGACATCCTCACCCTGTAACACAGTGTTTCCCGTGTGACATCCTCACTCTCTAACACAGTGTTACCCATGTGACATCCTCACCCTGTAACACAGTGTTAACCGTGTGACACCCGCACCCTGTAACACAGTTTTACCCGTTTGAATTCCTCACTCTGTAACACCGTTCTGCCCATGTGACACCCTCACCTTGTAGCACAGTGTTACCCGTGTGACATCCTCATTCTCTAACACAGTGTTACCCATGTGACATCCTCTCCCTATTACACAGTGTTGACCGTGTGTCATCCTCACCCTGTAACACAGTGTCACCCGTGTGACATCCTCACTCTCTAACACAGGGTTACCCGTGTGACATCCTCACCTTGTAACACAGTGTTACCCGTGTGACATCCTCATGCTGTAACACAGTGTTACCCGCATGACATCCTCACTCTTTAACACAGTGTTACCCGTGTGACACCCTCACCCTGTTAAATAGTGTTACCCGTGTGACATCCTCAACCTCTAACACAGTGTGACCCGTGGGACACAATCACCCTGTAATACAGTGTTACCCGTGTGACATCCTCACCCTGTAACACCATGATACCCGTGTGACATCCTCACCCTGTAACACAGTGCTACCCATGTGACATCCAAACCCTATAACACAAGGTTGCCCGTGTGACACCCTCACCCTGTAACACAGTGTTAGCCGTGTGACATCCTCACCGTGTAACACAGTGTTACCCGTGTGACACCCTGACCTTGTAACACAAAGTTACCCGTGAGACATCCTCACCCTGTAACGCAGTGTTTCCCATGTTACATCCTCACCCTGTAACACAGTGTTGTCCGTGTGACATCCTCACTCTCTAACACAGTGTTACCCGTTTGACACCCTCACCTTGTAACACAGTGTTCCCCACATGACATCCTCACTCTCTAACACACTGTTACCCTTGTGACATCCTCACCCTGTAACACAGTTCTACCCGTGTGACATCTTCACCCTGTAACATAGAGTTACCCGTGTGACATCCTCACCCTGTAACACAGTGTTATCCGTGTGACATTCTCACTCTCTAACACAGTGTTACCCATGTGACATCCTCACCATGTAACACAATGTTACCCGTGTGACATTCGCACCCTGTAACACAGTGTTACCCGTGTGACACACTCACCCTGTAACACAGTTTTAGCCGAGTGACATCCTCACTCTGTAACACCATTTTGCCCATGTGACACCCTCACCTTGTAGCACAGTGTTACTCGTGTGACATCCTCACTCTCTAACACAGTGTTACCCGTGTGACATCATCATTCTCTAACACAGTGTTACACATGTGACATCCTCTCCCTATTACACAGTGTTGCCCGTGTGACATCCTCACCCTTTAACACAGTGTTACCCGTGTGACATCCTCATTCTCTAACACAGTGTTACACATGTGACATCCTCTCCCTATTACACAGTGTTACCCATGTGACATCCTCAACTTGTAACACAGTGTTACGCGTGTGACATCCTCACCCTGTAACACAGTGTTACGCGCGTGACATCCTCACTCTTTAACACAGTTTTGCCCTTGTGACACCCTCACCCTGTTACATAGTGTTAGCCGTGTGACATCCTCAACCTGTAAAACAGTGTGACCCGTGTGACATCCTCACTCTCTAACACAGTGTTACCCGTGTGACACCCTCCCGGTATCACAGTGTTAGCCGCGTGACATCCTCTCCCTGTAACACAGTGTTACCCGTTTGACACCCTCACCCTGTAACACAGTGTTACCCGTGTGACAAACTCACCCTGTAACACAGTGTTACCCGTTTGACACCCTCACCCTGTAACACCGTTTTACCCGTGCGACATCCTCACTCTGTAACACCGTTTTGCCCATGTGACATCCTCTCCCTATTACACAGTGTTGACCGTTTGACATCCTCACCCTGTAACACAGTGTTACCCGTGTGACATCCTCACCTTGTAACACAGTGTTACCCGTGTGACATCCTCATCCTGTAACACAGTGTTACCTGTGGGACACAATCACCCTGTAACACCGTGTTACCCGTGTGACATCCTCACCCTGTAACACAGAGTTACCCGTGTAACATCCTCACCCTGTAACACAGTGTTACCCGTGTGATATCCTCACCCTGTAACACAGAGTTACCCGTGTAACATCCTCACCATGTAACACAGTGTTACCCGTGTGACATCCTCACCCTGTAACACAGTGTTACCAATGTGACACACTTACCCTGTAACACAGTGTTAGCCGTGTGACATCCTCATCCTGTAACACGGTGTTACCCTTCTGAAAAACCCTCTCTCTAACACAGTGTTAACGGTGCGATATCCTCAGTCTCTAACACAGTGTTTCCCGTGTGTCATCCTCGCCCTGTAACAAAATGTTACCCATGTGACACCCTCACCTTGTAACACAGTGTTCCCCATGTGACATCCTCACTCTCTAATACAGTGTTACCCATGTGACATCCTCACACTATAACACAGTGTTTCCCGTGTGACATCCTAACCCTGTAACACAGTGTTACCCGTATGACATCTTCACCCTGTAACACAGTGTTACCCTTGTGACATCCTCACCCTGTAACACAGTGTTACCCTTGTGACATCCTCACCCTGTAGCACAATGTTACCCGTGTGACATCCTCACTCTCTAGCACAATGATACCCATGTGACATCCACACCCTGTAACACAGTATTACCCTGTGACATCCTCACCCTGTAACACAGTGTTACCCATCTGACATCCAAATCCGCTAACACAGTGTTACCTGTGTGACAAACTCACCTTCTAACACAGTGTTACCCGAGTGACATCCTCAGCCTGTAACACAGTGTTACCCATGTGACATCTTCACCTTGTAACACAGTGTTACCCATGTGACATCCGCACCCTGTAACACAGTGTTACCCGCGTGACATCCTCACTCTTTAACACAGTGTGACCCGTGGGACACAATCACCCTGTAATACAGTGTTACCCGTGTGACATCCTCACCCTGTAACACCGTGTTACCTGTGTGACATCCTTACCCTGTAACACAGTGTTACCCGTGGAACACAATCACCCTGTCACACAATGTTACCCATGTGACATCCTCACCCTGTAACACAGAGTTACCCGTGTAACATCATCACCCTGTAACACAGTGTTACCTGTGTGACATCTTCACCCTGTAACACAGTGTTACCCGTGTGACATGCTCACTCTGTAACACAATGTTACCCATGTGACATTCTCACCCTGTAAAATAGTGTTACCCGTGTGACACACTCACACTCTGACAGTGTTTTACCTGTGTCAAATCCTCACTCTCTAACACATTGTTACCCGAGTGACATCCTCACCCTGTAACACAGTGGTACCCGTTTGACACGCTCCCCCTGTAACACTATCATACCCGTGTGACACCGACACCCTGTAACACAGTGTTACCCATGTGACTCCCTCACTCTCTAACACAGAGTTACCTGTGTGACATACTCACCCTGTAACTCAGTGTTCCCCATGAGACACCCTCACCCTGTAACACAGTGTTTCCCGTGTGACATCCGCAATCTCTAACACAGTGTTACCTGTGTGACATCCTCGCCCTCTAACACAGTGTTACCCATTTGACGTCCTCACTCTCTAACACAGTGTTACCCAAGTGACACCCACCCTTTATCACAGTGTTCGCCGTGTGTCATCCTCTCCCTGTAACACAGTGTTACCATTGTGACATCCTCACCCTGTAACACAGTGTTAGCCATGTGACATCCTCACCCTGTAACAGTGTTGCCCATGTGACACACTCACACTGAAACACAGTGATACCCGTGTGACATCCTCACTCTCTAACACAGTGTTACCCGTGTGACACCCACCCTGTATCACAGTGTTAGCCACGTGACATCCTCTCCCTGTAACACAGTGTTACCTATGTGACATCCTCATCCTGTAACACCGTGTTACCCGTGTGAAACCCTCACCCTCTAACAGAGGTTTACCCATGTGACATCATCACCCTGGAACACAGTGTTACACGTGTGACAGCCTCTTTCTCTAACACAGTGTTACCTGAATGACATCTTCACTCTCTAACACAGTGCTACCCGTGTGAGACCCTCACCCTGTAACAAAGTGTTAACCGTGTGACATCCTCACTCTCTAACACTTTGTTATCTATGGGACACAATCACCCTCTAACACAGGGTTACCCGTGTGACATCCTCACTCTCTAACACAGTGTTACCCGTTTAACATCCTCACCCTGTAACACCGTGTTTCCCGTGTGACACCCTCACCCTGTAACACAGTGTTACCCGTGTGACATCCTCACCCTGTAACGCAGTGTTACCCATGTTACATCCTCACCCTGTAACACAGTATTACCCGTGTGACATCCTCACTCTCTAACACAGTGTTACCGTTTGACAGCCTCACCTTGTAACACAGTGTTCCCCGTGTGACATCCCCAGTCTCTTACACAGTGTTACCCATGTGACATCCTGACCCTGTAACACAGTGTTACCCGTGTGACATCCTCACTCTCTAACACAGTGTTACACATGTGACATCCTCACCCTGTAACACAGTGTTAACCATGTGACATCCTCACTCTCTAACACAGTGTTACACGTGTGACATCCTCACCCTGTAACACAGTGTTTCCCGTGTGACATCCTCACTCTCTAACACAGTGTTACCCATGTGACATCCTCACCCTGTAACACAGTGTTAACCGTGTGACACCCGCACCCTGTAACACAGTTTTACCCGTTTGAATTCCTCACTCTGTAACACCGTTCTGCCCATGTGACACCCTCACCTTGTAGCACAGTGTTACCCGTGTGACATCCTCATTCTCTAACACAGTGTTACCCATGTGACATCCTCTCCCTATTACACAGTGTTGACCGTGTGTCATCCTCACCCTGTAACACAGTGTCACCCGTGTGACATCCTCACTCTCTAACACAGGGTTACCCGTGTGACATCCTCACCTTGTAACACAGTGTTACCCGTGTGACATCCTCATGCTGTAACACAGTGTTACCCGCATGACATCCTCACTCTTTAACACAGTGTTACCCGTGTGACACCCTCACCCTGTTAAATAGTGTTACCCGTGTGACATCCTCAACCTCTAACACAGTGTGACCCATGGGACACAATCACCCTGTAATACAGTGTTACCCGTGTGACATCCTCACCCTGTAACACCATGATACCCGTGTGACATCCTCACCCTGTAACACAGTGCTACCCATGTGACATCCAAACCCTATAACACAAGGTTGCCCGTGTGACACCCTCACCCTGTAACACAGTGTTAGCCGTGTGACATCCTCACCGTGTAACACAGTGTTACCCGTGTGACACCCTGACCTTGTAACACAAAGTTACCCGTGAGACATCCTCACCCTGTAACGCAGTGTTTCCCATGTTACATCCTCACCCTGTAACACAGTGTTGTCCGTGTGACATCCTCACTCTCTAACACAGTGTTACCCGTTTGACACCCTCACCTTGTAACACAGTGTTCCCCACATGACATCCTCACTCTCTAACACACTGTTACCCTTGTGACATCCTCACCCTGTAACACAGTTCTACCCGTGTGACATCTTCACCCTGTAACATAGAGTTACCCGTGTGACATCCTCACCCTGTAACACAGTGTTATCCGTGTGACATTCTCACTCTCTAACACAGTGTTACCCATGTGACATCCTCACCATGTAACACAATGTTACCCGTGTGACATTCGCACCCTGTAACACAGTGTTACCCGTGTGACACACTCACCCTGTAACACAGTTTTAGCCGAGTGACATCCTCACTCTGTAACACCATTTTGCCCATGTGACACCCTCACCTTGTAGCACAGTGTTACTCGTGTGACATCCTCACTCTCTAACACAGTGTTACCCGTGTGACATCATCATTCTCTAACACAGTGTTACACATGTGACATCCTCTCCCTATTACACAGTGTTGCCCGTGTGACATCCTCACCCTTTAACACAGTGTTACCCGTGTGACATCCTCATTCTCTAACACAGTGTTACACATGTGACATCCTCTCCCTATTACACAGTGTTACCCATGTGACATCCTCAACTTGTAACACAGTGTTACGCGTGTGACATCCTCACCCTGTAACACAGTGTTACGCGCGTGACATCCTCACTCTTTAACACAGTTTTGCCCTTGTGACACCCTCACCCTGTTACATAGTGTTAGCCGTGTGACATCCTTAACCTGTAAAACAGTGTGACCCGTGTGACATCCTCACTCTCTAACACAGTGTTACCCGTGTGACACCCTCCCGGTATCACAGTGTTAGCCGCGTGACATCCTCTCCCTGTAACACAGTGTTACCCGTTTGACACCCTCACCCTGTAACACAGTGTTACCCGTGTGACAAACTCACCCTGTAACACAGTGTTACCCGTTTGACACCCTCACCCTGTAACACCGTTTTACCCGTGCGACATCCTCACTCTGTAACACCGTTTTGCCCATGTGACATCCTCTCCCTATTACACAGTGTTGACCGTTTGACATCCTCACCCTGTAACACAGTGTTACCCGTGTGACATCCTCACCTTGTAACACAGTGTTACCCGTGTGACATCCTCACCCTGTAACACAGTGTTACCAATGTGACACACTTACCCTGTAACACAGTGTTAGCCGTGTGACATCCTCATCCTGTAACACGGTGTTACCCGTCTGAAAAACCCTCTCTCTAACACAGTGTTAACGGTGCGATATCCTCAGTCTCTAACACAGTGTTTCCCGTGTGTCATCCTCGCCCTGTAACAAAATGTTACCCATGTGACACCCTCACCTTGTAACACAGTGTTCCCCATGTGACATCCTCACTCTCTAATACAGAGTTACCCATGTGACATCCTCACACTAAAACACAGTGTTTCCCGTGTGACATCCTAACCCTGTAACACAGTGTTACCCGTATGACATCTTCACCCTGTAACACAGTGTTACCCTTGTGACATCCTCACCCTGTAACACAGTGTTTACCATGTGACATCCTCACCCTGTAGCACAATGTTACCCGTGTGACATCCTCACTCTCTAGCACAATGATACCCGTGTGACATCCACACCCTGTAACACAGTATTACCCATGTGACATCCTCACCCTGTAACACAGTGTTACCCATCTGACATCCAAATCCGCTAACACAGTGTTACCTGTGTGACAAACTCACCTTCTAACACAGTGTTACCCGAGTGACATCCTCAGCCTGTAACACAGTGTTACCCATGTGACATCCTCACTCTTTAACACAGTTTTACCCGTGTAACATCCTCACTCTGTAACACCCTGTTTCCTGTGTGACACCCTCAACCTGTAACACAGTGTTACCCGTGTGACAAACTCACCCTGTAACACTGTGTTACCCGTTTGACACCCTCACCCTGTAACACCGTTTTACCCGTGTGACATCCTCTCCCTGTAACACAGTGTTACCCATGTGACTTCCTGACCCTGTAACACAGTGTTTCCCGTGTGACAACCCCACTCTCTCACACAGCATTACGTGTGTGACATCCTCACTCTCTAAGACAGTGTTACCCATGTGACATCCTAACCCTGTAACACAGTGTTACCCGTGTGACATCCTCACTCTCTAACACAGTGTTACCCATGTGACATCCTCTCCCTATTACACAGTGTTGACCGTGTGACATCCTCACCCTGTAACACAGTGTTTCCCGTGTGAAATCCTCACCTTGTAACACAGTGTTACCCGTGTGACATCCTCACCCTTTCACACAGTGTTACCCGTGGGACACAATCACCCTGTAACACCGTGTTACCCGTGTGACATCCTCACCCTGTAACACAGAGTTACCCGTGTAACATCCTCACCCTGTAACACAGTGTTACCCGTGTGATATCCTCACCCTGTTACACAGAGTTACCCGTGTAACATCCTCACCATGTAACACAGTGTTACCCGTGTGACATCCTCACCCTGTAACAAAGTGTTACCCGTGTGACATCCTCACCCTGTAACACAGTGTTACCAATGTGACACACTTACCCTGTAACACAGTGTTAGCCGTGTGACATCCTCACCCTGTAACACAGTGTTACCCGTGTGAAAAACCCTCTCTCTAACACAGTGTTAACCGTGCGATATCCTCGGTCTCTAACACAGTGTTTCCCGTGTGTCATCCTCGCCCTGTAACAAAGTGTTACCCATGTGACACCCTCACCTTGTAACACAGTGTTCCCCATGTGACATTCTCACTCTCTAACACAGTGTTACCCATGTGACATCCTCACACTATAACACAGTGTTGCCCGTGTGACATCCTCACCCTGCAACACAGTGTTAGCCGTATAACATCTTCACCCTGTAAAACAGTGTTACCCTTGTGACATCCTCACCCTGTAACACAGTGTTTACCGTGTGACATCCTCACCCTGTAGCACAATATTACCCGTGTGACATCCTCACTCTCTAGCACAATGTTACCCTTGTGACATCCTCACCCTGTAACACAGTATTACCCGTGTGACATCCTCACCCTGTAACACAGTGTTACGGGTCTGACATCCTCATCCGCTAACACAGTGTTACCTGTGTGACAAACTCACCTTGTAACACAGTGTTACCCGAGTGACATCCTCAGCCTGTAACACAGTGTTACCCATTTGACATCCTCACTCTCTAACACAGTGTTACCCGTGTAACATCCTCACTCTGTAACACCGTGTTTCCTGTGTGACACCCTCACCCTGTAAAACAGTGTTAACCGTGTGACATCCTCACCCTGTAACACAGTTCTACTAATGTGACATCCACACCCTCTAACACAAGGTTGCCCGTCTGACACCCTCACCTGTAGCACAGTGTTACCAGTGAGACATCCTCACCCTGTAACTCAGTGTTACCCATGTTACAATCTCACCCTGTAACACCGTGTTTCCCGTGTGACACCCTCACCCTGTAACACAGTTTTACCCGTTTGACTTCCTCACTCTGTAACACCGTATTGCCCATGTGAGACCCTCACCTTGTAGCACAGTGTTAAACGTGTGACATCCTCATTCTCTAACACAGTGTTACCCATGTGACATCCTCTCCCTATTACACAGTGTTGACCGTGTGACATCCTCACCCTGTAACACAGTGTTACCCGTGTGACATCCTTACTTCTAACACAGTGTTAACCGTGTGACATCCTCACCTTGTAACACAGTGTTACCCGTGTGACATCCTCACCCTGTAACACAGTGTTACACGCTTGACATCCTCACTCTTTAACACAGTGTTACCCGTGTGACACCCTCACCCTGTTACATAGTGTTACCTGTGTGACATCCTCAACCTGTAACACAGTGTTACCCGTGTGACATCCTCACCCTCTAACACTTTGATACCCTTGTGACACAATCACCCTCTAACACAGTGTTACCCGTGTGACACCCTCACCCTGTAACAAAGTGTTACCCATGTGACATCCTCACCCTGTAACACAGTGTTACCAATGTGACACAATCACCCTGTAACACAGTGTTAGCCATGTGACATTCTCACCCTGTAACACAGTGTTACCCGTGTGACAAACCCTCTCTCTGACACAGTGTTAACCGTGCGATATCCTCAGTCTCTAACACAGTGTTACCAGTGTGTCATCCTCGCCCTGTAACAAACTGTTACCCGTGTGAAACCCTCACCTTGTAACACAGTGTTCCCCGTGTGACATCCTCACTCTCTAACACAGTGTTACCCGTGTGACATCCTCACCTTGTAACACAGTGTTACCCGTGTGACATCCTCACCCTGTAACACAGTGTTCCCCGCATGACATCCTCACTCTTTAACACAGTTTTACCCGTGCGAGACACTCTCACCCTGTTACATAGTGTTACCCGTGTGACATCCTCAACCTGTAACACAGTGTGACCCGTGTGACACCCTCATCGTGTAACACAGTGTTACCCGTGTGACATCCTCACTCCCTAACACAGTGTTACCCGTGTGACATCCTCACCCTGTAACAAAGTGTTACCCGTGTGACATCCTCACCCTGTAACACAGTGTTACCCGTGTGACATCCTCACGCTGTAACACAGTGTTACCCGTGGAACCCAATCACCCTGTAACACAATGTTACCCATGTGACATCCTCACCCTGTAACACAGAGTAACCCGTGTGACATGCTCACTCTCTAACACAGTCTTACCCATGTCACATCCTCAGCCTGTAACACTGTGTTACCTGTGTGACTTCCTCACTCTCTAACACAGTGTTACCAATGTTACATCCTCACCCTGTAACATAGTTTTACCCGTGTGACACACTCACACTCTAACACTGTTTTTCCTGTGTGAAATCCTCACTCTCTAAAACAGTGTTACCCATGTGACATCATCACCCTGTAACACAGTGGTATCCGTGTGACACGCTCCCCCTGTAATACTATGATACACGTTTGACCCCATCGCCCTGTAACACAATGTTACCCATGTGAAACTCTAACTCTCTAACACATGTTACCCGTGTGACATACTCTCCCACTAACTCAGTGTTATGCATGTGACACCCTCATCCTGTATCACAGTGTTTCCCAGTGACATCCTCACTCTCTAACACAGTGTTACCTGTGTTACATCCTCGCCCTGTAACACTGGTGTCACCCGTGTGACACCCTCACTCTCTATCACAGTGTTACCCATGTGACATCCTCACCCTGAAACACAGTGTTACCCGTGTGACATCCTCACCCTGCAACTCAGTGTTACCCATGTGACACCCTCACCCTGTAACACAGTTTTACCCGTGTGATATCCTCACCCTGTAACACAGTGTTGCCCATGTGACACCCTCAAATTGTAGCACAGTGTTACCCGTGTGACATCCTCACTCTCTAACACAGTGTTACACATGTGACATCCTCTCCCTATTACACAGTGTTACCCGTGTGACATCCTCACCCTGTAACACAGTGTTACCCATGTGACATCCTTACTCTCTAACACAGTGTTACCTGTGTGACATCCTCACCTTGTAACACAGTGTTACCCGTGTGACATCCTCACCCTGTAACACAGTGTTACCCGTGTGACATCCTCACCGTGTTACATAGTGTTACCCGTGTGACATCCTCACCCTGTAACAGAGAGTTATCCGTGTAACATCCTCACCCTGTAACACAGTGTTACCCGCGTGACATCCTCACCTTGTAAGACAGTGTTACCCGTGTGACATCCTAAACTTGTAAGACAGTGTTACCCGTGTGACATCCTCACCCTGTAACACAGTGTTACCCTTGTGACACCCTCACCCTGAAACACAGTGTTAATCATGTGACATCCTCACCCTATAACACAGTTTTCCCCGTGTGACACCCTCACCCTGTAGCACAGTGTTACACGTGTGACATCCTCACCGTGTAACACAGTGTTACCCGTGTGACATCCTCACCGTGTAACACAGTGTTACCAAAGTGACATCCTCACCCTGTAACTCAGTGTTACCCGTGTGACATCCTCACACTGTAACACAGTGTTATCCGTGTGACACCCTCACCCTGTTCCACAGTGTTACATGTGTGCCACCCTCACCTTGTAACCCATTGTTACCAGTGTGACATACTCACCCTGTAACAACGTGTTACCCTTGTGACATCCTCACCCTCTAACACAGTTTTACCCGTGTGACATCCTCACTCTGTAGCACAGTATTACCCGAGTGACATCCTCACCATGTAACACAGTGTTACCCTTGTGACACCCTCACCCTGTAACAGTGTTACCCGTGTGACATCCTCACCCTGTAACACAGTGTTACCCATGTGACATCCTCACCCACTAACACAGTTTTACCCGTGTGACATCCTCACAATGTAACACAGTGTTACCCGTGTGAAATGCTCACTCTCTAACACAGTGTTACCCGTGTGACATCCTCACACTGTAACACAGTGTTACCCATGTGAAGTCCTCACCTTTTAACACAGTGTTACCTGTCTGACATCCTCACCTTGTAACACATTGTTACCCGTGTGACATCCTCACTCTGTAACACCGTGTTACCCATGTGACATCCTACCCAATAACACAGTGTTACCCGTGTGACACCCTCACCCTGTAACACAGTGGTACCAATGTGACACCCTCACCCTGTAACACAGCGTTACCCGTGTTACACCCTCACCCTGTAACACAATGATACCCGTGTGACATCCTCACCCTGTAACACAGTTTTACCCGCGTGGCATCCTCACCCTGTAACACAGTGTTACCCGTGTGACATCCTCTCCCTGTAACAGTGTTACGCATGTGACACCCTCACCCTGTAAGACAGTGTTACCCGTGTGACATCCTCACCCTGTAACACAGTGTTACCCGTGTGACATGCTCACCCTGTAACACAATATTACCCGTGGGACATCCTCACCCTCTAACACAGTTTTACGCGTGTGACATCCTCACCCTGTAGCACAGTGTTACCCATGAGACATCCTCACCATGTAACACAGTGTTACCCATGACAACCTCACACTGTAACACAATGTTACCCGTGTGACACCCTCATCGTGTAACACAGTGTTACCCGTGTGACATCCTCACTTCCTAACACAGTGTTACCCGTGTGACATCCTCACCCTGTAACAAAGTGTTACCCGTGTGACATCCTCACCCTGTAACACAGTGTTACCCGTGTGACATCCTCACCCTGTAACACAGTGTTACCCATGTGACAGCCTCACCCTGTACCATGTGTTACCCGGGTGACATCCTCACCCTGTAACACGGTGTTAGCCGTGTGACATCCTCACCCACTAACACAGATTTACCCGTGTGACATCCTCACCCTGTAGCACCGTGTTTCCCATGTGACATCCTCACCCTGTAACACAGTGTTACCCGTGTGACACCCTCAACCTCTAACACAGTGTTACCCGTGTGACATCCTCACCCGGTAACACAATGTGACCCGTGTGACATCCTCACCCTGTAACACAGTGTTACCCGTGTGACAACTTCACCTTGTAACACAGTGTTACCCATGTGAAACCCTCACCCTGTAACACAGTGTTACCCATGTGACATCCTCACCATGTAGCACAGTTTTACCCGTGTGACATCCTCACCCTGTAACACTGTGTTAATCTTGAGACACCCTTACTTTCCCGCACTGTGTTACCCGTGTGACACCTTCACCCAGTAACACTGTTACCCGTGTGACACCCTCACTCTCAAACACCGTGTTACCCGTGTGACATTCTCAACCTGTTACACAGTGGTACCCATGTGACATCCTCCCCCTATAACAGTGTTAGCCGTGTGACACACTCACTCTCTAACACTGTGTTACCTCTGTGACACCCTCAGCCTGTAACACAGTGTTGCCCGTGTGACATCCTCACCTTGTAACACAGTGTTACCCATTTGACATCCTCACCTTGTAACACCGTGTTACTCCTGTGACATCCTCAGCCGGTAACACAGTGTTACCCGTGCGACATTCTCACCCTGTAACACAGTGTTACCCATGTGACATCCTCACCCTGTAACACAGAGTTACTCATGTGACATCCTCACCATGTCACACATTGTTACCCATGTGACGTCCTCACCATGTAACACAGTGTTACCCATGTGACATGCTCACCCTGTAACACAGTGTTACCCGTGTGACATCCTCACCTTGTAACACAGTGGTACCCATGTGACACCCACACCCTGTAACACAGTGTTACTCGTGTGACATCCTCACCCTGTAACAGTGTTAACTGTGTAACATCCTCGCCCGCTAACACAGTTTTACCCATGTGACATCCGCATCCGGAAACAGTGTTAACCATGTGACATCCTCACCCTGTAACACAGTGGTACCCGTGTGACACCCACACCCTGTAACACAGTGTTACTCATGTGACATCCTCGCCCTGTAACAGTGTTAACTGTGTGACATCCTCGCCCGCTAACACAGTTTTACCCATGTGACATCCTCACCCTGTACCACAGTGTTACCCATGCGACATCCTCACCCTGTAGCACAGTGTTACCCATGTGACATCCTCACCCTGTAACACAGTGTTACCCGTGTGACATCCTGACCCAGTAACAAAGTATTACCAGTTTGACACGCTCACCCTGTAATACAGTGTTACCCGTGTGACATCCTCACCCTGTAAAACATTGTTACCCGTGTGCCACCCTCACTCTGTAACAGTGTTCCCCGTGTGCATTCCTCACCCTGTAGTACAGTGTTACCCGTGCGACATCCTCACCCTGTAGCACAGTGTTACACAAGTGACATCCTCACCCAGTAACAAAGTGTTACCCATGTGACATCATCACCCTGTAACACAGTGTTGCCCTTGTGACATCCACACCCTGTAACACAATGTTACCTGTGTGACATTATCACCCTGTAACAAAGCGTTACCAGTGTGACACAATCACCCTGTAATACAGTGTTACCCGTGTGATATCCTCACCCTGTAAAAGATTGTTACCCGTGTGCCACCCTCACTCTGTAACACAGTGTTTTCCGTGTGCATTCCTCACCCTGTAGTATAGTGTTACCCGTGCGACATCCTCACCCTGTAGCACAGTGTTACCCAAGTTACATCCTCACCCAGTAACAAAGTGTTACCCATGTGACATCCTCACCCTGTAACACAGTGTTACCCATGTGACATCATCACCCTGTAACACAGTGTTGCCCTTGTGACATCCACACCCTGTAACACAATGTTACCTGTGTGACATTATAACCCTGTAACAAAGTGTTACCAGTGTGACACGCTCACCCTGAAACACAGTGTTACCCGTGTGACAACCTCACCTTGTAACACAGTGTTACCAGTGTGACATCCTCACCCAGTAACAAAGTATTACCAGTGTGACACACTCACCCTGTAATAGTGTTACCCGTGTGATATCCTCACCCTGTAAATCATTGTTACCCGTGTGCCACCCTCACTCTGTAACGCAGTGTTCCCCGTGTGCATTCCTCACCCTGTAACACAGTGTTACCCGTGTGACATCCTCACCTTGTAAGACAGTGTTACCCGTGTGACATCCTAACCTTGTAACACAGTGTTACCTGTGTGACATCCTCACCCTGTAACACAGTGTTACCCTTGTGACACCCTCACCCTGAAACACAGTGTTAATCATGTGACATCCTCACCCTATAACACAGTTTTCCCCGTGTGACACCCTCACCCTGTAGCACAGTGTTACACGTGTGACATCCTCACCGTGTAACACAGTGTTACCCGTGTGACATCCTCACTGTGTAACACGGTGTTACCAAAGTGACATCCTCACCCTGTAACTCAGTGTTACCCGTGTGACATCCTCACATTGTAACACAGTGTTATCCGTGTGACACCCTCACCCTGTTCCACAGTGTTACATGTGTGCCACCCTCACCTTGTAACCCAGTGTTACCAGTGTGACATACTCACCCTGTAACAACGTGTTACGCTTGTGACATCCTCACCCTGTAACAGTTTTACCCGTGTGACATCCTCACCCTGTAGCACAGTATTACCCGAGTGACATCCTCACCATGTAACACAGTGTTACCCGTGTGACACCCTCACCCTGTAACAGTGTTACCCGTGTGACATCCTCACCCTGTAACACAGTGTTACCCGTGTGACATCCTCACCTTGTAAGACAGTGTTACCCGTGTGACATCCTAACCTTGTAACACAGTGTTACCCGTGTGACATCCTCACCCTGTAACACAGTGTTACCCTTGTGACACCCTCACCCTGAAACACAGTGTTAATCATGTGACATCCTCACCCTATAACACAGTTTTACCCGTGTGACATCCTCACACTGTAACACAGTGTTACCCGTTGAAGTCCTCACCTTTTAACACAGTGTTACCTGTCTGACATCCTCACCTTGTAACACATTGTTACCCGTGTGACATCCTCACCCTGTAACACCGTGTTACCCATGTGACATCCTACCCAATAACACAGTGTTACCCGTGTGACACCCTCACCCTGTAACACAGTGGTACCCATGTGACACCCTCACCCTGTAACACAGCGTTACCCGTGTTACACCCTCACCCTGTAACACAATGATACCCGTGTGACATCCTCACCCTGTAACACAGTTTTACCCGCGTGGAATCCTCACCCTGTAACACAGTGTTACCCGTGTGACATCCTCTCCCTGTAACAGTGTTATGCATGTGACACCCTCACCCTGTAAGACAGTGTTACCCGTGTGACATCCTCACCCTGTAACACAGTGTTACCCGTGTGACATGCTCACCCTGTAACACAATATTTCCCGTGTGACATCCTCACCCTCTAACACAGTTTTACGCGTGTGACATCCTCACCCTGTAGCACAGTGTTACCCATGAGACATCCTCACCATGTAACACAGTGTTACCCATGACAACCTCACATTGTAACACAATGTTACCCGTGTGACACCCTCATCGTGTAACACAGTGTTACCCGTGTGACATCCTCACTCCCTAACACAGTGTTACCCGTGTGACATCCTCACCCTGTAACAAAGTGTTACCCGTGTGACATCCTCACCCTGTAACACAGTGTTACCCGTGTGACATCCTCACGCTGTAACACAGTGTTACCCGTGGAACCCAATCACCCTGTAACACAATGTTACCCATGTGACATCCTCACCCTGTAACACAGAGTAACCCGTGTAACATCCTCACCCTGTAACACAGTGTTACCTGTGTGACATCCTCACCCTGTAACACAGTGTTACCCGTGTGACATGCTCACTCTCTAAC
Organism: Carcharodon carcharias; assembly: GCF_017639515.1. NCBI lineage: Eukaryota > Metazoa > Chordata > Chondrichthyes > Lamniformes > Lamnidae > Carcharodon > Carcharodon carcharias. Next base: position 8,406,397 of record NC_054483.1, on the reverse strand, counting down.
ACAGTCTTACCCATGTCACATCCTCAGCCTGTAACACTGTGTTACCTGTGTGACTTCCTCACTCTCTAACACAGTGTTACCAATGTTACATCCTCACCCTGTAACATAGTTTTACCCGTGTGACACATTCACACTCTAACACTGTTTTTCCTGTGTGAAATCCTCACTCTCTAAAACAGTGTTACCCATGTGACATCATCACCCTGTAACACAGTGGTATCCGTGTGACATGCTCCCCCTGTAATACTATGATACACGTTTGACCCCATCGCCCTGTAACACAATGTTACCCATGTGAAACTCTAACTCTCTAACACATGTTACCCGTGTGACATACTCTCCCTCTAACTCAGTGTTATGCATGTGACACCCTCATCCTGTAACACAGTGTTTCCCAGTGACATCCTCACTCTCTAACACAGTGTTACCTGTGTTACATCCTCGCCCTGTAACACTGGTGTCACCCGTGTGACACCCTCACTCTCTATCACAGTGTTACCCATGTGACATCCTCACCCTGAAACACAGTGTTACCCGTGTGACATCCTCACCCTGCAACTCAGTGTTACCCATGTGACACCCTCACCCTGTAACACAGTTTTACCCGTGTGATATCCTCACCCTGTAACACAGTGTTGCCCATGTGACACCCTCAAATTGTAGCACAGTGTTACCCGTGTGACATCCTCACTCTCTAACACAGTGTTACCCATGTGACATCCTCTCCCTATTACACAGTGTTACCCGTGTGACATCCTCACCCTGTAACACAGTGTTACCCGTGTGACATCCTTACTCTCTAACACAGTGTTACCTGTGTGACATCCTCACCTTGTAACACAGTGTTACCCGTGTGACATCCTCACCCTGTAACACAGTGTTACCCGTGTGACACCCTCACCGTGTTACATAGTGTTACCCGTGTGACATCCTCACCCTGTAACAGAGAGTTATCCGTGTAACATCCTCACCCTGTAACACAGTGTTACCCGTGTGACATCCTCACCTTGTAAGACAGTGTTACCCGTGTGACATCCTAACCTTGTAAGACAGTGTTACCCGTGTGACATCCTCACCCTGTAACACAGTGTTACCCTTGTGACACGCTCACCCTGAAACACAGTGTTAATCATGTGACATCCTCACCCTATAACACAGTTTTCCCCGTGTGACACCCTCACCCTGTAGCACAGTGTTACACGTGTGACATCCTCACCGTGTAACACAGTGTTACCCGTGTGACATCCTCACCGTGTAACACAGTGTTACCAAAGTGACATCCTCACCCTGTAACTCAGTGTTACCCGTGTGACATCCTCAAACTGTAACACAGTGTTATCCGTGTGACACCCTCACCCTGTTCCACAGTGTTACATGTGTGCCAGCCTCACCTTGTAACCCATTGTTACCAGTGTGACATACTCACCCTGTAACAACGTGTTACCCTTGTGACATCCTCACCCTCTAACACAGTTTTACCCATGTGACATCCTCACCCTGTAGCACAGTATTACCCGAGTGACATCCTCACCATGTAACACAGTGTTACCCTTGTGACACCCTCACCCTGTAACAGTGTTACCCGTGTGACATCCTCACCCTGTAACACAGTGTTACCCATGTGACATCCTCACCCACTAACACAGTTTTACCCGTGTGACATCCTCACAATGTAACACAGTGTTACCCGTGTGAAATGCTCACTCTCTAACACAGTGTTACCCGTGTGACATCCTCACACTGTAACACAGTGTTACCCACGTGAAGTCCTCACCTTTTAACACAGTGTTACCTGTCTGACATCCTCACCTTGTAACACATTGTTACCCGTGTGACATCCTCACTCTGTAACACCGTGTTACCCATGTGACATCCTACCCAATAACACAGTGTTACCCGTTTGACACCCTCACCCTGTAACACAGTGGTACCCATGTGACACCCTCACTCTGTAACACAGCGTTACCCATGTTACACCCTCACCCTGTAACACAATGATACCCGTGTGACATCCTCACCCTGTAACACAGTTTTACCCGCGTGGAATCCTCACCCTGTAACACAGTGTTACCCGTGTGACATCCTCTCCCTGTAACAGTGTTATGCATGTGACACCCTCACCCTGTAAGACAGTGTTACCAGTGTGACATCCTCACCCTGTAACAACGTGTTACCCTTGTGACATCCTCACCCTCTAACACAGTTTTACCCGTGTGACATCCTCACTCTGTAGCACAGTATTACCCGAGTGACATCCTCACCATGTAACACAGTGTTACCCTTGTGACACCCTCACCCTGTAACAGTGTTACCCGTGTGACATCCTCACCCTGTAACACAGTGTTACCCATGTGACATCCTCACCCACTAACACAGTTTTACCCGTGTGACATCCTCACAATGTAACACAGTGTTACCCGTGTGAAATGCTCACTCTCTAACACAGTGTTACCCGTGTGACATCCTCACACTGTAACACAGTGTTACCCATGTGAAGTCCTCACCTTTTAACACAGTGTTACCTGTCTGACATCCTCACCTTGTAACACATTGTTACCCGTGTGACATCCTCACTCTGTAACACCGTGTTACCCATGTGACATCCTACCCAATAACACAGTGTTACCCGTGTGACACCCTCACCCTGTAACACAGTGGTACCAATGTGACACCCTCACCCTGTAACACAGCGTTACCCGTGTTACACCCTCACCCTGTAACACAATGATACCCGTGTGACATCCTCACCCTGTAACACAGTTTTACCCGCGTGGCATCCTCACCCTGTAACACAGTGTTACCCGTGTGACATCCTCTCCCTGTAACAGTGTTACGCATGTGACACCCTCACCCTGTAAGACAGTGTTACCCGTGTGACATCCTCACCCTGTAACACAGTGTTACCCGTGTGACATGCTCACCCTGTAACACAATATTACCCGTGGGACATCCTCACCCTCTAACACAGTTTTACGCGTGTGACATCCTCACCCTGTAGCACAGTGTTACCCATGAGACATCCTCACCATGTAACACAGTGTTACCCATGACAACCTCACACTGTAACACAATGTTACCCGTGTGACACCCTCATCGTGTAACACAGTGTTACCCGTGTGACATCCTCACTTCCTAACACAGTGTTACCCGTGTGACATCCTCACCCTGTAACAAAGTGTTACCCGTGTGACATCCTCACCCTGTAACACAGTGTTACCCGTGTGACATCCTCACCCTGTAACACAGTGTTACCCATGTGACAGCCTCACCCTGTACCATGTGTTACCCGGGTGACATCCTCACCCTGTAACACGGTGTTAGCCGTGTGACATCCTCACCCACTAACACAGATTTACCCGTGTGACATCCTCACCCTGTAGCACCGTGTTTCCCATGTGACATCCTCACCCTGTAACACAGTGTTACCCGTGTGACACCCTCAACCTCTAACACAGTGTTACCCGTGTGACATCCTCACCCGGTAACACAATGTGACCCGTGTGACATCCTCACCCTGTAACACAGTGTTACCCGTGTGACAACTTCACCTTGTAACACAGTGTTACCCATGTGAAACCCTCACCCTGTAACACAGTGTTACCCATGTGACATCCTCACCATGTAGCACAGTTTTACCCGTGTGACATCCTCACCCTGTAACACTGTGTTAATCTTGAGACACCCTTACTTTCCCGCACTGTGTTACCCGTGTGACACCTTCACCCAGTAACACTGTTACCCGTGTGACACCCTCACTCTCAAACACCGTGTTACCCGTGTGACATTCTCAACCTGTTACACAGTGGTACCCATGTGACATCCTCCCCCTATAACAGTGTTAGCCGTGTGACACACTCACTCTCTAACACTGTGTTACCTCTGTGACACCCTCAGCCTGTAACACAGTGTTGCCCGTGTGACATCCTCACCTTGTAACACAGTGTTACCCATTTGACATCCTCACCTTGTAACACCGTGTTACTCCTGTGACATCCTCAGCCGGTAACACAGTGTTACCCGTGCGACATTCTCACCCTGTAACACAGTGTTACCCATGTGACATCCTCACCCTGTAACACAGAGTTACTCATGTGACATCCTCACCATGTCACACATTGTTACCCATGTGACGTCCTCACCATGTAACACAGTGTTACCCATGTGACATGCTCACCCTGTAACACAGTGTTACCCGTGTGACATCCTCACCTTGTAACACAGTGGTACCCATGTGACACCCACACCCTGTAACACAGTGTTACTCGTGTGACATCCTCACCCTGTAACAGTGTTAACTGTGTAACATCCTCGCCCGCTAACACAGTTTTACCCATGTGACATCCGCATCCGGAAACAGTGTTAACCATGTGACATCCTCACCCTGTAACACAGTGGTACCCGTGTGACACCCACACCCTGTAACACAGTGTTACTCATGTGACATCCTCGCCCTGTAACAGTGTTAACTGTGTGACATCCTCGCCCGCTAACACAGTTTTACCCATGTGACATCCTCACCCTGTACCACAGTGTTACCCATGCGACATCCTCACCCTGTAGCACAGTGTTACCCATGTGACATCCTCACCCTGTAACACAGTGTTACCCGTGTGACATCCTGACCCAGTAACAAAGTATTACCAGTTTGACACGCTCACCCTGTAATACAGTGTTACCCGTGTGACATCCTCACCCTGTAAAACATTGTTACCCGTGTGCCACCCTCACTCTGTAACAGTGTTCCCCGTGTGCATTCCTCACCCTGTAGTACAGTGTTACCCGTGCGACATCCTCACCCTGTAGCACAGTGTTACACAAGTGACATCCTCACCCAGTAACAAAGTGTTACCCATGTGACATCATCACCCTGTAACACAGTGTTGCCCTTGTGACATCCACACCCTGTAACACAATGTTACCTGTGTGACATTATCACCCTGTAACAAAGCGTTACCAGTGTGACACAATCACCCTGTAATACAGTGTTACCCGTGTGATATCCTCACCCTGTAAAAGATTGTTACCCGTGTGCCACCCTCACTCTGTAACACAGTGTTTTCCGTGTGCATTCCTCACCCTGTAGTATAGTGTTACCCGTGCGACATCCTCACCCTGTAGCACAGTGTTACCCAAGTTACATCCTCACCCAGTAACAAAGTGTTACCCATGTGACATCCTCACCCTGTAACACAGTGTTACCCATGTGACATCATCACCCTGTAACACAGTGTTGCCCTTGTGACATCCACACCCTGTAACACAATGTTACCTGTGTGACATTATAACCCTGTAACAAAGTGTTACCAGTGTGACACGCTCACCCTGAAACACAGTGTTACCCGTGTGACAACCTCACCTTGTAACACAGTGTTACCAGTGTGACATCCTCACCCAGTAACAAAGTATTACCAGTGTGACACACTCACCCTGTAATAGTGTTACCCGTGTGATATCCTCACCCTGTAAATCATTGTTACCCGTGTGCCACCCTCACTCTGTAACGCAGTGTTCCCCGTGTGCATTCCTCACCCTGTAACACAGTGTTACCCGTGTGACATCCTCACCTTGTAAGACAGTGTTACCCGTGTGACATCCTAACCTTGTAACACAGTGTTACCTGTGTGACATCCTCACCCTGTAACACAGTGTTACCCTTGTGACACCCTCACCCTGAAACACAGTGTTAATCATGTGACATCCTCACCCTATAACACAGTTTTCCCCGTGTGACACCCTCACCCTGTAGCACAGTGTTACACGTGTGACATCCTCACCGTGTAACACAGTGTTACCCGTGTGACATCCTCACTGTGTAACACGGTGTTACCAAAGTGACATCCTCACCCTGCAACTCAGTGTTACCCGTGTGACATCCTCACATTGTAACACAGTGTTATCCGTGTGACACCCTCACCCTGTTCCACAGTGTTACATGTGTGCCACCCTCACCTTGTAACCCAGTGTTACCAGTGTGACATACTCACCCTGTAACAACGTGTTACGCTTGTGACATCCTCACCCTGTAACAGTTTTACCCGTGTGACATCCTCACCCTGTAGCACAGTATTACCCGAGTGACATCCTCACCATGTAACACAGTGTTACCCGTGTGACACCCTCACCCTGTAACAGTGTTACCCGTGTGACATCCTCACCCTGTAACACAGTGTTACCCGTGTGACATCCTCACCTTGTAAGACAGTGTTACCCGTGTGACATCCTAACCTTGTAACACAGTGTTACCCGTGTGACATCCTCACCCTGTAACACAGTGTTACCCTTGTGACACCCTCACCCTGAAACACAGTGTTAATCATGTGACATCCTCACCCTATAACACAGTTTTACCCGTGTGACATCCTCACACTGTAACACAGTGTTACCCGTTGAAGTCCTCACCTTTTAACACAGTGTTACCTGTCTGACATCCTCACCTTGTAACACATTGTTACCCGTGTGACATCCTCACCCTGTAACACCGTGTTACCCATGTGACATCCTACCCAATAACACAGTGTTACCCGTGTGACACCCTCACCCTGTAACACAGTGGTACCCATGTGACACCCTCACCCTGTAACACAGCGTTACCCGTGTTACACCCTCACCCTGTAACACAATGATACCCGTGTGACATCCTCACCCTGTAACACAGTTTTACCCGCGTGGAATCCTCACCCTGTAACACAGTGTTACCCGTGTGACATCCTCTCCCTGTAACAGTGTTATGCATGTGACACCCTCACCCTGTAAGACAGTGTTACCCGTGTGACATCCTCACCCTGTAACACAGTGTTACCCGTGTGACATGCTCACCCTGTAACACAATATTTCCCGTGTGACATCCTCACCCTCTAACACAGTTTTACGCGTGTGACATCCTCACCCTGTAGCACAGTGTTACCCATGAGACATCCTCACCATGTAACACAGTGTTACCCATGACAACCTCACATTGTAACACAATGTTACCCGTGTGACACCCTCATCGTGTAACACAGTGTTACCCGTGTGACATCCTCACTCCCTAACACAGTGTTACCCGTGTGACATCCTCACCCTGTAACAAAGTGTTACCCGTGTGACATCCTCACCCTGTAACACAGTGTTACCCGTGTGACATCCTCACGCTGTAACACAGTGTTACCCGTGGAACCCAATCACCCTGTAACACAATGTTACCCATGTGACATCCTCACCCTGTAACACAGAGTAACCCGTGTAACATCCTCACCCTGTAACACAGTGTTACCTGTGTGACATCCTCACCCTGTAACACAGTGTTACCCGTGTGACATGCTCACTCTCTAACACAGTCTTACCCATGTCACATCCTCAGCCTGTAACACTGTGTTACCTGTGTGACTTCCTCACTCTCTAACACAGTGTTACCAATGTTACATCCTCACCCTGTAACATAGTTTTACCCGTGTGACACATTCACACTCTAACACTGTTTTTCCTGTGTGAAATCCTCACTCTCTAAAACAGTGTTACCCATGTGACATCATCACCCTGTAACACAGTGGTATCCGTGTGACATGCTCCCCCTGTAATACTATGATACACGTTTGACCCCATCGCCCTGTAACACAATGTTACCCATGTGAAACTCTAACTCTCTAACACATGTTACCCGTGTGACATACTCTCCCTCTAACTCAGTGTTATGCATGTGACACCCTCATCCTGTAACACAGTGTTTCCCAGTGACATCCTCACTCTCTAACACAGTGTTACCTGTGTTACATCCTCGCCCTGTAACACTGGTGTCACCCGTGTGACACCCTCACTCTCTATCACAGTGTTACCCATGTGACATCCTCACCCTGAAACACAGTGTTACCCGTGTGACATCCTCACCCTGCAACTCAGTGTTACCCATGTGACACCCTCACCCTGTAACACAGTTTTACCCGTGTGATATCCTCACCCTGTAACACAGTGTTGCCCATGTGACACCCTCAAATTGTAGCACAGTGTTACCCGTGTGACATCCTCACTCTCTAACACAGTGTTACCCATGTGACATCCTCTCCCTATTACACAGTGTTACCCGTGTGACATCCTCACCCTGTAACACAGTGTTACCCGTGTGACATCCTTACTCTCTAACACAGTGTTACCTGTGTGACATCCTCACCTTGTAACACAGTGTTACCCGTGTGACATCCTCACCCTGTAACACAGTGTTACCCGTGTGACACCCTCACCGTGTTACATAGTGTTACCCGTGTGACATCCTCACCCTGTAACAGAGAGTTATCCGTGTAACATCCTCACCCTGTAACACAGTGTTACCCGTGTGACATCCTCACCTTGTAAGACAGTGTTACCCGTGTGACATCCTAACCTTGTAAGACAGTGTTACCCGTGTGACATCCTCACCCTGTAACACAGTGTTACCCTTGTGACACGCTCACCCTGAAACACAGTGTTAATCATGTGACATCCTCACCCTATAACACAGTTTTCCCCGTGTGACACCCTCACCCTGTAGCACAGTGTTACACGTGTGACATCCTCACCGTGTAACACAGTGTTACCCGTGTGACATCCTCACCGTGTAACACAGTGTTACCAAAGTGACATCCTCACCCTGTAACTCAGTGTTACCCGTGTGACATCCTCACACTGTAACACAGTGTTATCCGTGTGACACCCTCACCCTGTTCCACAGTGTTACATGTGTGCCAGCCTCACCTTGTAACCCATTGTTACCAGTGTGACATACTCACCCTGTAACAACGTGTTACCCTTGTGACATCCTCACCCTCTAACACAGTTTTACCCATGTGACATCCTCACCCTGTAGCACAGTATTACCCGAGTGACATCCTCACCATGTAACACAGTGTTACCCTTGTGACACCCTCACCCTGTAACAGTGTTACCCGTGTGACATCCTCACCCTGTAACACAGTGTTACCCATGTGACATCCTCACCCACTAACACAGTTTTACCCGTGTGACATCCTCACAATGTAACACAGTGTTACCCGTGTGAAATGCTCACTCTCTAACACAGTGTTACCCGTGTGACATCCTCACACTGTAACACAGTGTTACCCACGTGAAGTCCTCACCTTTTAACACAGTGTTACCTGTCTGACATCCTCACCTTGTAACACATTGTTACCCGTGTGACATCCTCACTCTGTAACACCGTGTTACCCATGTGACATCCTACCCAATAACACAGTGTTACCCGTTTGACACCCTCACCCTGTAACACAGTGGTACCCATGTGACACCCTCACTCTGTAACACAGCGTTACCCATGTTACACCCTCACCCTGTAACACAATGATACCCGTGTGACATCCTCACCCTGTAACACAGTTTTACCCGCGTGGAATCCTCACCCTGTAACACAGTGTTACCCGTGTGACATCCTCTCCCTGTAACAGTGTTATGCATGTGACACCCTCACCCTGTAAGACAGTGTTACCAGTGTGACATCCTCACCCTGTAACACAGTGTTACCCGTGTGACATGCTCACCCTGTAACACAATATTTCCCGTGTGACATCCTCACCCTCTAACACAGTTTTACGCGTGTGACATCCTCACCCTGTAGCACAGTGTTACCCATGAGACATCCTCACCATGTAACACAGTGTTACCCATGACAACCTCACATTGTAACACAATGTTACCCGTGTGACACCCTCATCGTGTAACACAGTGTTACCCGTGTGACATCCTCACTCCCTAACACAGTGTTACCCGTGTGACATCCTCACCCTGTAACAAAGTGTTACCCGTGTGACATCCTCACCCTGTAACACAGTGTTACCCGTGTGACATCCTCACGCTGTAACACAGTGTTACCCGTGGAACCCAATCACCCTGTAACACAATGTTACCCATGTGACATCCTCACCCTGTAACACAGAGTAACCCGTGTGACATGCTCACTCTCTAACACAGTCTTACCCATGTCACATCCTCAGCCTGTAACACTGTGTTACCTGTGTGACTTCCTCACTCTCTAACACAGTGTTACCAATGTTACATCCTCACCCTGTAACATAGTTTTACCCGTGTGACACATTCACACTCTAACACTGTTTTTCCTGTGTGAAATCCTCACTCTCTAAAACAGTGTTACCCATGTGACATCATCACCCTGTAACACAGTGGTATCCGTGTGACACGCTCCCCCTGTAATACTATGATACACGTTTGACCCCATCGTCCTGTAACACAATGTTACCCATGTGAAACTCTAACTCTCTAACACATGTTACCCGTGTGACATACTCTCCCTCTAACTCAGTGTTATGCATGTGACACCCTCATCCTGTATCACAGTGTTTCCCAGTGACATCCTCACTCTCTAACACAGTGTTACCTGTGTTACATCCTCGCCCTGTAACACTGGTGTCACCCGTGTGACACCCTCACTCTCTATCACAGTGTTACCCATGTGACATCCTCACCCTGAAACACAGTGTTACCCGTGTGACATCCTCACCCTGCAACTCAGTGTTACCCATGTGACACCCTCACCCTGTAACACAGTTTTACCCGTGTGATATCCTCACCCTGTAACACAGTGTTGCCCATGTGACACCCTCAAATTGTAGCACAGTGTTACCCGTGTGACATCCTCACTCTCTAACACAGTGTTACCCATGTGACATCCTCTCCCTATTACACAGTGTTACCCATGTGACATCCTCACCCTGTAACACAGTGTTACCCGTGTGACATCCTTACTCTCTAACACAGTGTTACCTGTGTGACATCCTCACCTTGTAACACAGTGTTACCCGTGTGACATCCTCACCCTGTAACACAGTGTTACCCGTGTGACACCCTCACCGTGTTACATAGTGTTACCCGTGTGACATCCTCACCCTGTAACAGAGAGTTATCCGTGTAACATCCTCACCCTGTAACACAGTGTTACCCGCGTGACATCCTCACCTTGTAAGACAGTGTTACCCGTGTGACATCCTAACCTTGTAAGACAGTGTTACCCGTGTGACATCCTCACCCTGTAACACAGTGTTACCCTTGTGACACCCTCACCCTGAAACACAGTGTTAATCATGTGACATCCTCACCCTATAACACAGTTTTCCCCGTGTGACATCCTCACACTGTAACACAGTGTTATCCGTGTGACACGCTCACCCTGTTCCACAGTGTTACATGTGTGCCACCCTCACCTTGTAACCCATTGTTACCAGTGTGACATACTCACCCTGTAACAACGTGTTACCCTTGTGACATCCTCACCCTCTAACACAGTTTTACCCGTGTGACATCCTCACCCTGTAGCACAGTATTACCCGAGTGACATCCTCACCATGTAACACAGTGTTACCCTTGTGACACCCTCACCCTGTAACAGTGTTACCCGTGTGACATCCTCACCCTGTAACACAGTGTTACCCATGTGACACCCTCACCCACTAACACAGTTTTACCCGTGTGACATCCTCACAATGTAACACAGTGTTACCCGTGTGAAATGCTCACTCTCTAACACAGTGTTACCCGTGTGACATCCTCACACTGTAACACAGTGTTACCCATGTGAAGTCCTCACCTTTTAACACAGTGTTACCTGTCTGACATCCTCACCTTGTAACACATTGTTACCCGTGTGACATCCTCACTCTGTAACACCGTGTTACCCATGTGACATCCTACCCAATAACACAGTGTTACCCGTGTGACACCCTCACCCTGTAACACAGTGGTACCCATGTGACACCCTCACCCTGTAACACAGCGTTACCCGTGTTACACCCTCACCCTGTAACACAATGATACCCGTGTGACATCCTCACCCTGTAACACAGTTTTACCCGCGTGGAATCCTCACCCTGTAACACAGTGTTACCCGTGTGACATCCTCTCCCTGTAACAGTGTTACGCATGTGACACCCTCACCCTGTAAGACAGTGTTACCCGTGTGACATCCTCACCCTGTAACACAGTGTTACCCGTGTGACATGCTCACCCTGTAACACAATATTACCCGTGTGACATCCTCACCCTCTAACACAGTTTTACGCGTGTGACATCCTCACCCCGTAGCACAGTGTTACCCATGAGACATCCTCACCATGTAACACAGTGTTACCCATGACAACCTCACACTGTAACACAATGTTACCCGTGTGACACCCTCATCGTGTAACACAGTGTTACCCGTGTGACATCCTCACTTCCTAACACAGTGTTACCCGTGTGACATCCTCACCCTGTAACAAACTGTTACCCGTGTGACATCCTCACCCTGTAACACAGTGTTACCCGTGTGACATCCTCACCCTGTAACACAGTGTTACCCATGTGACAGCCTCACCCTGTACCATGTGTTACCCGGGTGACATCCTCACCCTGTAACACGGTGTTAGCCGTGTGACATCCTCACCCACTAACACAGATTTACCCGTGTGACATCCTCACCCTGTAGCACCGTGTTTCCCATGTGACATTCTCACCCTGTAACACAGTGTTACCCGTGTGACACCCTCAACCTCTAACACAGTGTTACCCGTGTGACATCCTCACCCGGTAACACAATGTGACCCGTGTGACATCCTCACCCTGTAACACAGTGTTACCCGTGTGACAACTTCACCTTGTAACACAGTGTTACCCATGTGAAACCCTCACCCTGTAACACAGTGTTACCCATGTGACATCCTCACCATGTAGCACAGTTTTACCCGTGTGACATCCTCACCCTGTAACACTGTGTTAATCTTGAGACACCCTTACTTTCCCGCACTGTGTTACCCGTGTGACACCTTCACCCAGTAACACTGTTACCCGTGTGACACCCTCACTCTCAAACACCGTGTTACCCGTGTGACATTCTCAACCTGTTACACAGTGGTACCCATGTGACATCCTCCCCCTATAACAGTGTTAGCCGTGTGACACACTCACTCTCTAACACTGTGTTACCTCTGTGACACCCTCAGCCTGTAACACAGTGTTGCCCGTGTGACATCCTCACCTTGTAACACAGTGTTACCCATTTGACATCCTCACCTGTAACACCGTGTTACTCGTGTGACATCCTCAGCCGGTAACACAGTGTTACCCGTGCGACATCCTCACCCTGTAACACAGTGTTACCCATGTGACATCCTCACCCTGTAACACAGTGTTACTCATGTGACATCCTCACCATGTCACACATTGTTACCCATGTGACGTCCTCACCATGTAACACAGTGTTACCCATGTGACATGCTCACCCTGTAACACAGTGTTACCCGTGTGACATCCTCACCTTGTAACACAGTGGTACCCATGTGACACCCACACCCTGTAACACAGTGTTACTCGTGTGACATCCTCACCCTGTAACAGTGTTAACTGTGTAACATCCTCGCCCGCTAACACAGTTTTACCCATGTGACATCCGCATCCGGAAACAGTGTTAACCATGTGACATCCTCACCCTGTAACACAGTGGTACCCGTGTGACACCCACACCCTGTAACACAGTGTTACTCATGTGACATCCTCGCCCTGTAACAGTGTTAACTGTGTGACATCCTCGCCCGCTAACACAGTTTTACCCATGTGACATCCTCACCCTGTACCACAGTGTTACCCATGCGACATCCTCACCCTGTAGCACAGTGTTACCCATGTGACATCCTCACCCTGTAACACAGTGTTACCCGTGTGACATCCTGACCCAGTAACAAAGTATTACCAGTTTGACACGCTCACCCTGTAATACAGTGTTACCCATGTGACATCCTCACGCTGTAAAACATTGTTACCCGTGTGCCACCCTCACTCTGTAACAGTGTTCCCCGTGTGCATTCCTCACCCTGTAGTACAGTGTTACCCGTGCGACATCCTCACCCTGTAGCACAGTGTTACCCAAGTGACATCCTCACCCAGTAACAAAGTGTTACCCATGTGACATCATCACCCTGTAACACAGTGTTGCCCTTGTGACATCCACACCCTGTAACACAATGTTACCTGTGTGACATTATCACCCTGTTACATGAGTAACACTGTGTTACAGGGTGTGGGTGTCACACGGGTACCACTGTGTTACAGGGTGAGGATGTCACATGGTTAACACTGTTTCCGGATGCGGATGTCACATGGGTAAAACTGTGTTAGCGGGCGAGGATGTTACACAGTTAACACTGTTACAGGGTGAGGATGTCACACGAGTAACACTGTGTTACAGGGTGTGGGTGTCACATGGGTACCACTGTGTTACAAGGTGAGGATGTCACACGGGTAACACTGTGTTACAGGGTGAGCATGTCACATGGGTAACACTGTGTTACATGGTGAGGACGTCACATGGGTAACAATGTGTGACATGGTGAGGATGTCACATGAGTAACACTGTGTTACAGGGTGAGGATGTCACATGGGTAACACTGTGTTACAGGGTGAGGATGTCGCACGGGTAACACCAGTGTGACACACTCACCCTGTAATACAGTGTTACCCGTGTGATATCCTCACCCTGTAAAAGATTGTTACCCGTGTGCCACCCTCACTCTGTAACACAGTGTTTTCCGTGTGCATTCCTCACCCTGTAGTATAGTGTTACCCGTGCGACATCCTCACCCTGTAGCACAGTGTTACCCAAGTTACATCCTCACCCAGTAACAAAGTGTTACCCATGTGACATCCTCACCCTGTAACACAGTGTTACCCATGTGACATCATCACCCTGTAACACAGTGTTGCCCTTGTGACATCCACACCCTGTAACACAATGTTACCTGTGTGACATTATAACCCTGTAACAAAGTGTTACCAGTGTGACACGCTCACCCTGAAACACAGTGTTACCCGTGTGACAACCTCACCTTGTAACACAGTGTTACCAGTGTGACATCCTCACCCAGTAACAAAGTATTACCAGTGTGACACACTCACCCTGTAATAGTGTTACCCGTGTGATATCCTCACCCTGTAAATCATTGTTACCCGTGTGCCACCCTCACTCTGTAACGCAGTGTTCCCCGTGTGCATTCCTCACCCTGTAACACAGTGTTACCCGTGTGACATCCTCACCTTGTAAGACAGTGTTACCCGTGTGACATCCTAACCTTGTAACACAGTGTTACCCGTGTGACATCCTCACCCTGTAACACAGTGTTACCCTTGTGACACCCTCACCCTGAAACACAGTGTTAATCATGTGACATCCTCACCCTATAACACAGTTTTCCCCGTGTGACACCCTCACCCTGTAGCACAGTGTTACACGTGTGACATCCTCACCGTGTAACACAGTGTTACCCGTGTGACATCCTCACTGTGTAACACAGTGTTACCAAAGTGACATCCTCACCCTGTAACTCAGTGTTACCCGTGTGACATCCTCACATTGTAACACAGTGTTATCCGTGTGACACCCTCACCCTGTTCCACAGTGTTACATGTGTGCCACCCTCACCTTGTAACCCAGTGTTACCAGTGTGACATACTCACCCTGTAACAACGTGTTACGCTTGTGACATCCTCACCCTGTAACACAGTTTTACCCGTGTGACATCCTCACCCTGTAGCACAGTATTACCCGAGTGACATCCTCACCATGTAACACAGTGTTACCCGTGTGACACCCTCACCCTGTAACAGTGTTACCCGTGTGACATCCTCACCCTGTAACACAGTGTTACCCGTGTGACACCCTCACCCTGAAACACAGTGTTAATCATGTGACATCCTCACCCTATAACACAGTTTTACCCGTGTGACATCCTCACAATGTAACACAGTGTTACCCGTGTGAAATGCGCACTCTCTAACACAGTGTTACCCGTGTGACATCCTCACACTGTAACACAGTGTTACCCGTGTGAAGTCCTCACCTTTTAACACAGTGTTACCTGTCTGACATCCTCACCTTGTAACACATTGTTACCCGTGTGACATCCTCACCCTGTAACACCGTGTTACCCATGTGACATCCTACCCAATAACACAGTGTTACCCGTGTGACACCCTCACCCTGTAACACAGTGTTACCCATGTGACACCCTCACCCTGTAACACAGCGTTACCCGTGTTACACCCTCACCCTGTAACACAATGATACCCGTGTGACATCCTCACCCTGTAACACAGTTTTACCCGCGTGGAATCCTCACCCTGTAACACAGTGTTACCGTGTGACATCCTCTCCCTGTAACAGTGTTATGCATGTGACACCCTCACCCTGTAAGACAGTGTTACCCGTGTGACATCCTCACCCTGTAACACAGTTTTACCCGTGTGACATGCTCACCCTGTAACACAATATTTCCCGTGTGACATCCTCACCCTCTAACACAGTTTTACGCGTGTGACATCCTCACCCTGTAGCACAGTGTTACCTATGAGACATCCTCACCATGTAACACAGTGTTACCCATGACAACCTCACATTGTAACACAATGTTACCCGTGTGACACCCTCATCGTGTAACACAGTGTTACCCGTATGACATCCTCACTCCCTAACACAGTGTTACCCGTGTGACATCCTCACCCTGTAACAAAGTGTTACCCGTGTGACATCCTCACCCTGTAACACAGTGTTACCCGTGTGACATCCTCACGCTGTAACACAGTGTTACCCGTGGAACCCAATCACCCTGTAACACAATGTTACCCATGTGACATCCTCACCCTGTAACACAGAGTAACCCGTGTAACATCCTCACCCTGTAACACAGTGTTACCTGTGTGACATCCTCACCCTGTAACACAGTGTTACCCGTGTGACATGCTCACTCTCTAACAGTGTTACCCATGTCACATCCTCAGCCTGTAACACTGTGTTACCTGTGTGACTTCCTCACTCTCTAACACAGTGTTACCAATGTTACATCCTCACCCTGTAACATAGTTTTACCCGTGTGACACACTCACACTCTAACACTGTTTTTCCTGTGTGGAATCCTCACTCTCTAAAACAGTGTTACCCATGTGACATCATCACCCTGTAACACAGTGGTATCCGTGTGACACGCTCCCCCTGTAATACTATGATACACGTTTGACCCCATCGCCCTGTAACACAATGTTACCCATGTGAAACTCTAACTCTCTAACACATGTTACCCGTGTGACATACTCTCCCTCTAACTCAGTGTTATGCATGTGACACCCTCATCCTGTAACACAGTGTTTCCCAGTGACATCCTCACTCTCTAACACAGTGTTACCTGTGTTACATCCTCGCCCTGTAACACTGGTGTCACCCATGTGACACCCTCACTCTCTATCACAGTGTTACCCATGTGACATCCTCACCCTGAAACACAGTGTTACCCGTGTGACATCCTCACCCTGCAACTCAGTGTTACCCATGTGACACCCTCACCCTGTAACACAGTTTTACCCGTGTGATATCCTCACCCTGTAACACAGTGTTGCCCATGTGACACCCTCAAATTGTAGCACAGTGTTACCCGTGTGACATCCTCACTCTCTAACACAGTGTTACCCATGTGACATCCTCTCCCTATTACACAGTGTTACCCGTGTGACATCCTCACCCTGTAACACAGTGTTACCCGTGTGACATCCTTACTCTCTAACACAGTGTTACCTGTGTGACATCCTCACCTTGTAACACAGTGTTACCCGTGTGACATCCTCACCCTGTAACACAGTGTTACCCGTGTGACACCCTCACCGTGTTACATAGTGTTACCCGTGTGACATCCTCACCCTGTAACAGAGAGTTATCCGTGTAACATCCTCACCCTGTAACACAGTGTTACCCGTGTGACATCCTCACCTTGTAAGACAGTGTTACCCGTGTGACATCCTAACCTTGTAAGACAGTGTTACCCGTGTGACATCCTCACCCTGTAACACAGTGTTACCCTTGTGACACCCTCACCCTGAAACACAGTGTTAATCATGTGACATCCTCACCCTATAACACAGTTTTCCCCGTGTGACACCCTCACCCTGTAGCACAGTGTTACACGTGTGACATCCTCACCGTGTAACACAGTGTTACCCGTGTGACATCCTCACCGTGTAACACAGTGTTACCAAAGTGACATCCTCACCCTGTAACTCAGTGTTACCCGTGTGACATCCTCACACTGTAACACAGTGTTATCCGTGTGACACCCTCACCCTGTTCCACAGTGTTACATGTGTGCCAGCCTCACCTTGTAACCCATTGTTACCAGTGTGACATACTCACCCTGTAACAACGTGTTACCCTTGTGACATCCTCACCCTCTAACACAGTTTTACCCGTGTGACATCCTCACCCTGTAGCACAGTATTACCCGAGTGACATCCTCACCATGTAACACAGTGTTACCCTTGTGACACCCTCACCCTGTAACAGTGTTACCCGTGTGACATCCTCACCCTGTAACACAGTGTTACCCATGTGACATCCTCACCCACTAACACAGTTTTACCCGTGTGACATCCTCACAATGTAACACAGTGTTACCCGTGTGAAATGCTCACTCTCTAACACAGTGTTACCCGTGTGACATCCTCACACTGTAACAGTGTTACCCATGTGAAGTCCTCACCTTTTAACACAGTGTTACCTGTCTGACATCCTCACCTTGTAACACATTGTTACCCGTGTGACATCCTCACTCTGTAACACCGTGTTACCCATGTGACATCCTACCCAATAACAGAGTGTTACCCGTGTGACACCCTCACCCTGTAACACAGTGGTACCCATGTGACACCCTCACCCTGTAACACAATGATACCCGTGTGACATCCTCACCCTGTAACACAGTTTTACCCGCGTGGCATCCTCACCCTGTAACACAGTGTTACCCGTGTGACATCCTCTCCCTGTAACAGTGTTACGCATGTGACACCCTCACCCTGTAAGACATTGTTACCCGTGTGACATCCTCACCCTGTAACACAGTGTTACCCGTGTGACATGCTCACCCTGTAACACAATATTACCCGTGTGACATCCTCACCCTCTAACACAGTTTTACGCGTGTGACATCCTCACCCTGTAGCACAGTGTTACCCATGAGACTTCCTCACCATGTAACACAGTGTTACCCATGACAACCTCACACTGTAACACAATGTTACCCGTGTGACACCCTCATCGTGTAACACAGTGTTACCCGTGTGACATCCTCACTTCCTAACACAGTGTTACCCGTGTGACATCCTCACCCTGTAACAAAGTGTTACCCGTGTGACATCCTCACCCTGTAACACAGTGTTACCCGTGTGACATCCTCACCCTGTAACACAGTGTTACCCATGTGACAGCCTCACCCTGTACCATGTGTTACCCGGGTGACATCCTCACCCTGTAACACGGTGTTAGCCGTGTGACATCCTTACCCACTAACACAGATTTACCCGTGTGACATCCTCACCCTGTAGCACCGTGTTTCCCATGTGACATCCTCACCCTGTAACACAGTGTTACCCGTGTGACACCCTCACTCTGTAACAGTGTTCCCCGTGTGCATTCCTCACCCTGTAGTACAGTGTTACCCGTGCGACATCCTCACCCTGTAGCACAGTGTTACCCAAGTGACATCCTCACCCAGTAACAAAGTGTTACCCATGTGACATCATCACCCTGTAACACAGTGTTGCCCTTGTGACATCCACACCCTGTAACACAATGTTACCTGTGTGACATTATCACCCTGTAACAAAGTGTTACCAGTGTGACACACTCACCCTGTAATACAGTGTTACCCGTGTGATATCCTCACCCTGTAAAAGATTGTTACCCGTGTGCCACCCTCACTCTGTAACACAGTGTTTTCCGTGTGCATTCCTCACCCTGTAGTATAGTGTTACCCGTGCGACATCCTCACCCTGTAGCACAGTGTTACCCAAGTTACATCCTCACCCAGTAACAAAGTGTTACCCATGTGACATCCTCACCCTGTAACACAGTGTTACCCATGTGACATCATCACCCTGTAACACAGTGTTGCCCTTGTGACATCCACACCCTGTAACACAATGTTACCTGTGTGACATTATAACCCTGTAACAAAGTGTTACCAGTGTGACACGCTCACCCTGAAACACAGTGTTACCCGTGTGACAACCTCACCTTGTAACACAGTGTTACCAGTGTGACATCCTCACCCAGTAACAAAGTATTACCAGTGTGACACACTCACCCTGTAATAGTGTTACCCGTGTGATATCCTCACCCTGTAAATCATTGTTACCCGTGTGCCACCCTCACTCTGTAACGCAGTGTTCCCCGTGTGCATTCCTCACCCTGTAACACAGTGTTACCCGTGTGACATCCTCACCTTGTAAGACAGTGTTACCCGTGTGACATCCTAACCTTGTAACACAGTGTTAATCATGTGACATCCTCACCCTATAACACAGTTTTCCCCGTGTGACACCCTCACCCTGTAGCACAGTGTTACACGTGTGACATCCTCACCGTGTAACACAGTGTTACCCGTGTGACATCCTCACTGTGTAACACAGTGTTACCAAAGTGACATCCTCACCCTGTAACTCAGTGTTACCCGTGTGACATCCTCACATTGTAACACAGTGTTATCCGTGTGACACCCTCACCCTGTTCCACAGTGTTACATGTGTGCCACCCTCACCTTGTAACCCAGTGTTACCAGTGTGACATACTCACCCTGTAACAACGTGTTACGCTTGTGACATCCTCACCCTGTAACACAGTTTTACCCGTGTGACATCCTCACACTGTAGCACAGTATTACCCGAGTGACATCCTCACCATGTAACACAGTGTTACCCGTGTGACACCCTCACCCTGTAACAGTGTTACCCGTGTGACATCCTCACCCTGTAACACAGTGTTACCCGTGTGACACCCTCACCCTGAAACACAGTGTTAATCATGTGACATCCTCACCCTATAACACAGTTTTACCCGTGTGACATCCTCACAATGTAACAGTGTTACCCGTGTGACATCCTCACACTGTAACACAGTGTTACCCGTGTGAAGTCCTCACCTTTTAACACAGTGTTACCTGTCTGACATCCTCACCTTGTAACACATTGTTACCCGTGTGACATCCTCACCCTGTAACACCGTGTTACCCATGTGACATCCTACCCAATAACACAGTGTTACCCGTGTGACACCCTCACCCTGTAACACAGTGGTACCCATGTGACACCCTCACCCTGTAACACAGCGTTACCCGTGTTACACCCTCACCCTGTAACACAATGATACCCGTGTGACATCCTCACCCTGTAACACAGTTTTACCCGCGTGGAATCCTCACCCTGTAACACAGTGTTACCGTGTGACATCCTCTCCCTGTAACAGTGTTATGCATGTGACACCCTCACCCTGTAAGACAGTGTTACCCGTGTGACATCCTCACCCTGTAACACAGTTTTACCCGTGTGACATGCTCACCCTGTAACACAATATTTCCCGTGTGGCATCCTCACCCTCTAACACAGTTTTACGCGTGTGACATCCTCACCCTGTAGCACAGTGTTGCCCATGAGACATCCTCACCATGTAACACAGTGTTACCCATGACAACCTCACATTGTAACACAATGTTACCCGTGTGACACCCTCATCGTGTAACACAGTGTTACCCGTGTGACATCCTCACTCCCTAACACAGTGTTACCCGTGTGACATCCTCACCCTGTAACAAAGTGTTACCCGTGTGACATCCTCACCCTGTAACACAGTGTTACCCGTGTGACATCCTCACGCTGTAACACAGTGTTACCCGTGGAACCCAATCACCCTGTAACACAATGTTACCCATGTGACATCCTCACCCTGTAACACAGAGTAACCCGTGTAACATCCTCACCCTGTAACACAGTGTTACCTGTGTGACATCCTCACCCTGTAACACAGTGTTACCCGTGTGACATGCTCACTCTCTAACAGTGTTACCCATGTCACATCCTCAGCCTGTAACACTGTGTTACCTGTGTGACTTCCTCACTCTCTAACACAGTGTTACCAATGTTACATCCTCACCCTGTAACATAGTTTTACCCGTGTGACACACTCACACTCTAACACTGTTTTTCCTGTGTGGAATCCTCACTCTCTAAAACAGTGTTACCCATGTGACATCATCACCCTGTAACACAGTGGTATCCGTGTGACACGCTCCCCCTGTAATACTATGATACACGTTTGACCCCATCGCCCTGTAACACAATGTTACCCATGTGAAACTCTAACTCTCTAACACATGTTACCCGTGTGACATACTCTCCCTCTAACTCAGTGTTATGCATGTGACACCCTCATCCTGTAACACAGTGTTTCCCAGTGACATCCTCACTCTCTAACACAGTGTTACCTGTGTTACATCCTCGCCCTGTAACACTGGTGTCACCCATGTGACACCCTCACTCTCTATCACAGTGTTACCCATGTGACATCCTCACCCTGAAACACAGTGTTACCCGTGTGACATCCTCACCCTGCAACTCAGTGTTACCCATGTGACACCCTCACCCTGTAACACAGTTTTACCCGTGTGATATCCTCACCCTGTAACACAGTGTTGCCCATGTGACACCCTCAAATTGTAGCACAGTGTTACCCGTGTGACATCCTCACTCTCTAACACAGTGTTACCCATGTGACATCCTCTCCCTATTACACAGTGTTACCCGTGTGACATCCTCACCCTGTAACACAGTGTTACCCGTGTGACATCCTTACTCTCTAACACAGTGTTACCTGTGTGACATCCTCACCTTGTAACACAGTGTTACCCGTGTGACATCCTCACCCTGTAACACAGTGTTACTCGTGTGACACCCTCACCGTGTTACATAGTGTTACCCGTGTGACATCCTCACCCTGTAACAGAGAGTTATCCGTGTAACATCCTCACCCTGTAACACAGTGTTACCCGTGTGACATCCTCACCTTGTAAGACAGTGTTACCCGTGTGACATCCTAACCTTGTAAGACAGTGTTACCCGTGTGACATCCTCACCCTGTAACACAGTGTTACCCTTGTGACACCCTCACCCTGAAACACAGTGTTAATCATGTGACATCCTCACCCTATAACACAGTTTTCCCCGTGTGACACCCTCACCCTGTAGCACAGTGTTACACGTGTGACATCCTCACCGTGTAACACAGTGTTACCCGTGTGACATCCTCACCGTGTAACACAGTGTTACCAAAGTGACATCCTCACCCTGTAACTCAGTGTTACCCGTGTGACATCCTCACACTGTAACACAGTGTTATCCGTGTGACACCCTCACCCTGTTCCACAGTGTTACATGTGTGCCAGCCTCACCTTGTAACCCATTGTTACCAGTGTGACATACTCACCCTGTAACAACGTGTTACCCTTGTGACATCCTCACCCTCTAACACAGTTTTACCCGTGTGACATCCTCACCCTGTAGCACAGTATTACCCGAGTGACATCCTCACCATGTAACACAGTGTTACCCTTGTGACACCCTCACCCTGTAACAGTGTTACCCGTGTGACATCCTCACCCTGTAACACAGTGTTACCCATGTGACATCCTCACCCACTAACACAGTTTTACCCGTGTGACATCCTCACAATGTAACACAGTGTTACCCGTGTGAAATGCTCACTCTCTAACACAGTGTTACCCGTGTGACATCCTCACACTGTAACAGTGTTACCCATGTGAAGTCCTCACCTTTTAACACAGTGTTACCTGTCTGACATCCTCACCTTGTAACACATTGTTACCCGTGTGACATCCTCACTCTGTAACACCGTGTTACCCATGTGACATCCTACCCAATAACAGAGTGTTACCCGTGTGACACCCTCACCCTGTAACACAGTGGTACCCATGTGACACCCTCACCCTGTAACACAATGATACCCGTGTGACATCCTCACCCTGTAACACAGTTTTACCCGCGTGGCATCCTCACCCTGTAACACAGTGTTACCCGTGTGACATCCTCTCCCTGTAACAGTGTTACGCATGTGACACCCTCACCCTGTAAGACATTGTTACCCGTGTGACATCCTCACCCTGTAACACAGTGTTACCCGTGTGACATGCTCACCCTGTAACACAATATTACCCGTGTGACATCCTCACCCTCTAACACAGTTTTACGCGTGTGACATCCTCACCCTGTAGCACAGTGTTACCCATGAGACTTCCTCACCATGTAACACAGTGTTACCCATGACAACCTCACACTGTAACACAATGTTACCCGTGTGACACCCTCATCGTGTAACACAGTGTTACCCGTGTGACATCCTCACTTCCTAACACAGTGTTACCCGTGTGACATCCTCACCCTGTAACAAAGTGTTACCCGTGTGACATCCTCACCCTGTAACACAGTGTTACCCGTGTGACATCCTCACCCTGTAACACAGTGTTACCCATGTGACAGCCTCACCCTGTACCATGTGTTACCCGGGTGACATCCTCACCCTGTAACACGGTGTTAGCCGTGTGACATCCTTACCCACTAACACAGATTTACCCGTGTGACATCCTCACCCTGTAGCACCGTGTTTCCCATGTGACATCCTCACCCTGTAACACAGTGTTACCCGTGTGACACCCTCACTCTGTAACAGTGTTCCCCGTGTGCATTCCTCACCCTGTAGTACAGTGTTACCCGTGCGACATCCTCACCCTGTAGCACAGTGTTACCCAAGTGACATCCTCACCCAGTAACAAAGTGTTACCCATGTGACATCATCACCCTGTAACACAGTGTTGCCCTTGTGACATCCACACCCTGTAACACAATGTTACCTGTGTGACATTATCACCCTGTAACAAAGTGTTACCAGTGTGACACACTCACCCTGTAATACAGTGTTACCCGTGTGATATCCTCACCCTGTAAAAGATTGTTACCCGTGTGCCACCCTCACTCTGTAACACAGTGTTTTCCGTGTGCATTCCTCACCCTGTAGTATAGTGTTACCCGTGCGACATCCTCACCCTGTAGCACAGTGTTACCCAAGTTACATCCTCACCCAGTAACAAAGTGTTACCCATGTGACATCCTCACCCTGTAACACAGTGTTACCCATGTGACATCATCACCCTGTAACACAGTGTTGCCCTTGTGACATCCACACCCTGTAACACAATGTTACCTGTGTGACATTATAACCCTGTAACAAAGTGTTACCAGTGTGACACGCTCACCCTGAAACACAGTGTTACCCGTGTGACAACCTCACCTTGTAACACAGTGTTACCAGTGTGACATCCTCACCCAGTAACAAAGTATTACCAGTGTGACACACTCACCCTGTAATAGTGTTACCCGTGTGATATCCTCACCCTGTAAATCATTGTTACCCGTGTGCCACCCTCACTCTGTAACGCAGTGTTCCCCGTGTGCATTCCTCACCCTGTAACACAGTGTTACCCGTGTGACATCCTCACCTTGTAAGACAGTGTTACCCGTGTGACATCCTAACCTTGTAACACAGTGTTAATCATGTGACATCCTCACCCTATAACACAGTTTTCCCCGTGTGACACCCTCACCCTGTAGCACAGTGTTACACGTGTGACATCCTCACCGTGTAACACAGTGTTACCCGTGTGACATCCTCACTGTGTAACACAGTGTTACCAAAGTGACATCCTCACCCTGTAACTCAGTGTTACCCGTGTGACATCCTCACATTGTAACACAGTGTTATCCGTGTGACACCCTCACCCTGTTCCACAGTGTTACATGTGTGCCACCCTCACCTTGTAACCCAGTGTTACCAGTGTGACATACTCACCCTGTAACAACGTGTTACGCTTGTGACATCCTCACCCTGTAACACAGTTTTACCCGTGTGACATCCTCACACTGTAGCACAGTATTACCCGAGTGACATCCTCACCATGTAACACAGTGTTACCCGTGTGACACCCTCACCCTGTAACAGTGTTACCCGTGTGACATCCTCACCCTGTAACACAGTGTTACCCGTGTGACACCCTCACCCTGAAACACAGTGTTAATCATGTGACATCCTCACCCTATAACACAGTTTTACCCGTGTGACATCCTCACAATGTAACAGTGTTACCCGTGTGAAATGCGCACTCTCTAACACAGTGTTACCCGTGTGACATCCTCACACTGTAACACAGTGTTACCCGTGTGAAGTCCTCACCTTTTAACACAGTGTTACCTGTCTGACATCCTCACCTTGTAACACATTGTTACCCGTGTGACATCCTCACCCTGTAACACCGTGTTACCCATGTGACATCCTACCCAATAACACAGTGTTACCCGTGTGACACCCTCACCCTGTAACACAGTGGTACCCATGTGACACCCTCACCCTGTAACACAGCGTTACCCGTGTTACACCCTCACCCTGTAACACAATGATACCCGTGTGACATCCTCACCCAGTAACACAGTTTTACCCGCGTGGAATCCTCACCCTGTAACACAGTGTTACCGTGTGACATCCTCTCCCTGTAACAGTGTTATGCATGTGACACCCTCACCCTTTAAGACAGTGTTACCCGTGTGACATCCTCACCCTGTAACACAGTTTTACCCGTGTGACATGCTCACCCTGTAACACAATATTTCCCGTGTGGCATCCTCACCCTCTAACACAGTTTTACGCGTGTGACATCCTCACCCTGTAGCACAGTGTTGCCCATGAGACATCCTCACCATGTAACACAGTGTTACCCATGACAACCTCACATTGTAACACAATGTTACCCGTGTGACACCCTCATCGTGTAACACAGTGTTACCCGTGTGACATCCTCACTCCCTAACACAGTGTTACCCGTGTGACATCCTCACCCTGTAACAAAGTGTTACCCGTGTGACATCCTCACCCTGTAACACAGTGTTACCCGTGTGACATCCTCACGCTGTAACACAGTGTTACCCGTGGAACCCAATCACCCTGTAACACAATGTTACCCATGTGACATCCTCACCCTGTAACACAGAGTAACCCGTGTAACATCCTCACCCTGTAACACAGTGTTACCTGTGTGACATCCTCACCCTGTAACACAGTGTTACCCGTGTGACATGCTCACTCTCTAACACTGTTACCCATGTCACATCCTCAGCCTGTAACACTGTGTTACCTGTGTGACTTCCTCACTCTCTAACACAGTGTTACCAATGTTACATCCTCACCCTGTAACATAGTTTTACCCGTGTGACACACTCACACTCTAACACTGTTTTTCCTGTGTGAAATCCTAACTCTCTAAAATAGTGTTACCCATGTGACATCATCACCCTGTAACACAGTGGTATCCGTGTGACACGCTCCCCCTGTAATACTATGATACACGTTTGACCCCATCGCCCTGTAACACAATGTTACCCATGTGAAACTCTAACTCTCTAACACATGTTACCCGTGTGACATACTCTCCCTCTAACTCAGTGTTATGCATGTGACACCCTCATCCTGTAACACAGTGTTTCCCAGTGACATCCTCACTCTCTAACACAGTGTTACCTGTGTTACATCCTCGCCCTGTAACACTGGTGTCACCCGTGTGACACCCTCACTCTCTATCACAGTGTTACCCATGTGACATCCTCACCCTGAAACACAGTGTTACCCGTGTGACATCCTCACCCTGCAACTCAGTGTTACCCATGTGACACCCTCACCCTGTAACACAGTTTTACCCGTGTGATATCCTCACCCTGTAACACAGTGTTGCCCATGTGACACCCTCAAATTGTAGCACAGTGTTACCCGTGTGACATCCTCACTCTCTAACACAGTGTTACCCATGTGACATCCTCTCCCTATTACACAGTGTTACCCGTGTGACATCCTCACCCTGTAACACAGTGTTACCCGTGTGACATCCTTACTCTCTAACACAGTGTTACCTGTGTGACATCCTCACCTTGTAACACAGTGTTACCCGTGTGACATCCTCACCCTGTAACACAGTGTTACCCGTGTGACACCCTCACCGTGTTACATAGTGTTACCCGTGTGACATCCTCACCCTGTAACAGAGAGTTATCCGTGTAACATCCTCACCCTGTAACACAGTGTTACCCGTGTGACATCCTCACCTTGTAAGACAGTGTTACCCGTGTGACATCCTAACCTTGTAAGACAGTGTTACCCGTGTGACATCCTCACCCTGTAACACAGTGTTACCCTTGTGACACCCTCACCCTGAAACACAGTGTTAATCATGTGACATCCTCACCCTATAACACAGTTTTCCCCGTGTGACACCCTCACCCTGTAGCACAGTGTTACACGTGTGACATCCTCACCGTGTAACACAGTGTTACCCATGTGACATCCTCACCGTGTAACACAGTGTTACCAAAGTGACATCCTCACCCTGTAACTCAGTGTTACCCGTGTGACATCCTCACACTGTAACACAGTGTTATCCGTGTGACACCCTCACCCTGTTCCACAGTGTTACATGTGTGCCACCCTCACCTTGTAACCCATTGTTACCAGTGTGACATACTCACCCTGTAACAACGTGTTACCCTTGTGACATCCTCACCCTCTAACACAGTTTTACCTGTGTGACATCCTCACCCTGTAGCACAGTATTACCCGAGTGACATCCTCACCATGTAACACAGTGTTACCCTTGTGACACCCTCACCCTGTAACAGTGTTACCCGTGTGACATCCTCACCCTGTAACACAGTGTTACCCATGTGACATCCTCACCCACTAACACAGTTTTACCCGTGTGACATCCTCACAATGTAACACAGTGTTACCCGTGTGAAATGCTCACTCTCTAACACAGTGTTACCCGTGTGACATCCTCACACTGTAACAGTGTTACCCATGTGAAGTCCTCACCTTTTAACACAGTGTTACCTGTCTGACATCCTCACCTTGTAACACATTGTTACCCGTGTGACATCCTCACTCTGTAACACCGTGTTACCCATGTGACATCCTACCCAATAACAGAGTGTTACCCGTGTGACACCCTCACCCTGTAACACAGTGGTACCCATGTGACACCCTCACCCTGTAACACAATGATACCCGTGTGACATCCTCACCCTGTAACACAGTTTTACCCGCGTGGCATCCTCACCCTGTAACACAGTGTTACCCGTGTGACATCCTCTCCCTGTAACAGTGTTACGCATGTGACACCCTCACCCTGTAAGACATTGTTACCCGTGTGACATCCTCACCCTGTAACACAGTGTTACCCGTGTGACATGCTCACCCTGTAACACAATATTACCCGTGTGACATCCTCACCCTCTAACACAGTTTTACGCGTGTGACATCCTCACCCTGTAGCACAGTGTTACCCATGAGACATCCTCACCATGTAACACAGTGTTACCCATGACAACCTCACACTGTAACACAATGTTACCCGTGTGACACCCTCATCATGTAACACAGTGTTACCCGTGTGACATCCTCACTTCCTAACACAGTGTTACCCGTGTGACATCCTCACCCTGTAACAAAGTGTTACCCGTGTGACATCCTCACCCTGTAACACAGTGTTACCCGTGTGACATCCTCACCCTGTAACACAGTGTTACCCATGTGACAGCCTCACCCTGTACCATGTGTTACCCGGGTGACATCCTCACCCTGTAACACGGTGTTAGCCGTGTGACATCCTCACCCACTAACACAGATTTACCCGTGTGACATCCTCACCCTGTAGCACCGTGTTTCCCATGTGACATCCTCACCCTGTAACACAGTGTTACCCGTGTGACACCCTCACTCTGTAACAGTGTTCCCCGTGTGCATTCCTCACCCTGTAGTACAGTGTTACCCGTGCGACATCCTCACCCTGTAGCACAGTGTTACCCAAGTGACATCCTCACCCAGTAACAAAGTGTTACCCATGTGACATCATCACCCTGTAACACAGTGTTGCCCTTGTGACATCCACACCCTGTAACACAATGTTACCTGTGTGACATTATCACCCTGTAACAAAGTGTTACCAGTGTGACACACTCACCCTGTAATACAGTGTTACCCGTGTGATATCCTCACCCTGTAAAAGATTGTTACCCGTGTGCCACCCTCACTCTGTAACACAGTGTTTTCCGTGTGCATTCCTCACCCTGTAGTATAGTGTTACCCGTGCGACATCCTCACCCTGTAGCACAGTGTTACCCAAGTTACATCCTCACCCAGTAACAAAGTGTTACCCATGTGACATCCTCACCCTGTAACACAGTGTTACCCATGTGACATCATCACCCTGTAACACAGTGTTGCCCTTGTGACATCCACACCCTGTAACACAATGTTACCTGTGTGACATTATAACCCTGTAACAAAGTGTTACCAGTGTGACACGCTCACCCTGAAACACAGTGTTACCCGTGTGACAACCTCACCTTGTAACACAGTGTTACCAGTGTGACATCCTCACCCAGTAACAAAGTATTACCAGTGTGACACACTCACCCTGTAATAGTGTTACCCGTGTGATATCCTCACCCTGTAAATCATTGTTACCCGTGTGCCACCCTCACTCTGTAACGCAGTGTTCCCCGTGTGCATTCCTCACCCTGTAACACAGTGTTACCCGTGTGACATCCTCACCTTGTAAGACAGTGTTACCCGTGTGACATCCTAACCTTGTAACACAGTGTTACCCGTGTGACATCCTCACCCTGTAACACAGTGTTACCCTTGTGACACCCTCACCCTGAAACACAGTGTTAATCATGTGACATCCTCACCCTATAACACAGTTTTCCCCGTGTGACACCCTCACCCTGTAGCACAGTGTTACACGTGTGACATCCTCACCGTGTAACACAGTGTTACCCGTGTGACATCCTCACTGTGTAACACAGTGTTACCAAAGTGACATCCTCACCCTGTAACTCAGTGTTACCCGTGTGACATCCTCACATTGTAACACAGTGTTATCCGTGTGACACCCTCACCCTGTTCCACAGTGTTACATGTGTGCCACCCTCACCTTGTAACCCAGTGTTACCAGTGTGACATACTCACCCTGTAACAACGTGTTACGCTTGTGACATCCTCACCCTCTAACACAGTTTTACCCGTGTGACATCCTCACCCTGTAGCACAGTATTACCCGAGTGACATCCTCACCATGTAACACAGTGTTACCCGTGTGACACCCTCACCCTGTAACAGTGTTACCCGTGTGACATCCTCACCCTGTAACACAGTGTTACCCGTGTGACATCCTCACCTTGTAAGACAGTATTACCCGTGTGACATCCTAACCTTGTAACACAGTGTTACCCGTGTGACATCCTCACCCTGTAACACAGTGTTACCCTTGTGACACCCTCACCCTGAAACACAGTGTTAATCATGTGACATCCTCACCCTATAACACAGTTTTACCTGTCTGACATCCTCACCTTGTAACACATTGTTACCCGTGTGACATCCTCAAGCTGTAACACCGTGTTACCCATGTGACATCCTACCCAATAACAGAGTGTTACCCGTGTGACACCCTCACCCTGTAACACAGTGGTACCCATGTGACACCCTCACCCTGTAACACAATGATACCCGTGTGACATCCTCACCCTGTAACACAGTTTTACCCGCGTGGCATCCTCACCCTGTAACACAGTGTTACCCGTGTGACATCCTCTCCCTGTAACAGTGTTACGCATGTGACACCCTCACCCTGTAAGACATTGTTACCCGTGTGACATCCTCACCCTGTAACACAGTGTTACCCGTGTGACATGCTCACCCTGGAACACAATATTACCCGTGTGACATCCTCACCCTCTAACACAGTTTTACGCGTGTGACATCCTCACCCTGTAGCACAGTGTTACCCATGAGACATCCTCACCATGTAACACAGTGTTACCCATGACAACCTCACACTGTAACACAATGTTACCCGTGTGACACCCTCATCGTGTAACACAGTGTTACCCGTGTGACATCCTCACTTCCTAACACAGTGTTACCCGTGTGACATCCTCACCCTGTAACAAAGTGTTACCCGTGTGACATCCTCACCCTGTAACACAGTGTTACCCGTGTGACATCCTCACCCTGTAACACAGTGTTACCCATGTGACAGCCTCACCCTGTACCATGTGTTACCCGGGTGACATCCTCACCCTGTAACACGGTGTTAGCCGTGTGACATCCTCACCCACTAACACAGATTTACCCGTGTGACATCCTCACCCTGTAGCACCGTGTTTCCCATGTGACATCCTCACCCTGTAACACAGTGTTACCCGTGTGACACCCTCAACCTCTAACACAGTGTTACCCGTGTGACATCCTCACCCGGTAATACAATGTGAACCGTGTGACATCCTCACCCTGTAACACAGTGTTACCCGTGTGACAACTTCACCTTGTAACACAGTGTTACCCATGTGAAACCCTCACCCTGTAACACAGTGTTACCCATGTGACATCCTCACCATGTAGCACAGTGTTACCCGTGTGACATCCTCACCCTGTAACACTGTGTTAATTGTGTGACAACCTTACTTTCCCGCACTGCGTTACCCGTGTGACACCTTCACCCAGTAACACTGTTACCCGTGTGACACCCTCACTCTCAAACACCGTGTTACCCGTGTGACATTCTCAACCTGTTACACAGTGGTACCCATGTGACATCCTCCCCCTATAACAGTGTTAGCCGTGTGACACACTCACTCTCTAACACTGTGTTACCTCTGTGACACCCTCAGCCTGTAACACAGTGTTGCCCGTGTGACATCCTCACCTTGTAACACAGTGTTACCCATTTGACATCCTCACCTTGTAACACCGTGTTACTCGTGTGACATCCTCAGCCGGTAACACAGTGTTACCCGTGCGACATCCTCACCCTGTAACACAGTGTTACCCATGTGACATCCTCACCCTGTAACACAGTGTTACTCATGTGACATCCTCACCATGTCACACATTGTTACCCATGTGACGTCCTCACCATGTAACACAGTGTTACCCATGTGACATGCTCACCCTGTAACACAGTGTTACCCGTGTGACATCCTCACCTTGTAACACAGTGGTACCCATGTGACACCCACACCCTGTAACACAGTGTTACTCGTGTGACATCCTCATCCTGTAACAGTGTTAACTGTGTATCATCCTCGCCCGCTAACACAGTTTTACCCATGTGACATCCGCATCCGGAAACAGTGTTAACCATGTGACATCCTCACCCTGTAACACAGTGGTACCCGTGTGACACCCACACCCTGTAACACAGTGTTACTCATGTGACATCCTCGCCCTGTAACAGTGTTAACTGTGTGACATCCTCGCCCGCTAACACAGTTTTACCCATGTGACGTCCTCACCCTGTACCACAGTGTTACCCATGCGACATCCTCACCCTGTAGCACAGTGTTACCAATGTGACATCCTCACCCTGTAACACAGTGTTACCCGTGTGACATCCTGACCCAGTAACAAAGTATTACCAGTTTGACACGCTCACCCTGTAATACAGTGTTACCCGTGTGACATCCTCACCCTGTAAAACATTGTTACCCGTGTGCCACCCTCACTCTGTAACAGTGTTCCCCGTGTGCATTCCTCACCCTGTAGTACAGTGTTACCCGTGCGACATCCTCACCCTGTAGCACAGTGTTACCCAAGTGACATCCTCACCCAGTAACAAAGTGTTACCCATGTGACATCATCACCCTGTAACACAGTGTTGCCCTTGTGACATCCACACCCTGTAACACAATGTTACCTGTGTGACATTATCACCCTGTAACAAAGCGTTACCAGTGTGACACACTCACCCTGTAATACAGTGTTACCCGTGTGATATCCTCACCCTGTAAAAGATTGTTACCCGTGTGCCACCCTCACTCTGTAACACAGTTTTTTCCGTGTGCATTCCTCACCCTGTAGTATAGTGTTACCCGTGCGACATCCTCACCCTGTAGCACAGTGTTACCCAAGTTACATCCTCACCCAGTAACAAAGTGTTACCCATGTGACATCCTCACCCTGTAACACAGTGTTACCCATGTGACATCATCACCCTGTAACACAGTGTTGCCCTTGTGACATCCACACCCTGTAACACAATGTTACCTGTGTGACATTATAACCCTGTAACAAAGTGTTACCAGTGTGACACGCTCACCCTGAAACACAGTGTTACCCGTGTGACAACCTCACCTTGTAACACAGTGTTACCAGTGTGACATCCTCACCCAGTAACAAAGTATTACCAGTGTGACACACTCACCCTGTAATAGTGTTACCCATGTGATATCCTCACCCTGTAACACAGTGTTACCCTTGTGACACCCTCACCCTGAAACACAGTGTTAATCATGTGACATCCTCACCCTATAACACAGTTTTCCCCGTGTGACACCCTCACCCTGTAGCACAGTGTTACACGTGTGACATCCTCACCGTGTAACACAGTGTTACCCGTGTGACATCCTCACTGTGTAACACAGTGTTACCAAAGTGACATCCTCACCCTGTAACTCAGTGTTACCCGTGTGACATCCTCACACTGTAACACAGTGTTATCCGTGTGACACCCTCACCCTGTTCCACAGTGTTACATGTGTGCCACCCTCAACTTGTAACCCAGTGTTACCAGTGTGACATACTCACCCTGTAACAACGTGTTACCCTTGTGACATCCTCACCCTCTAACACAGTTTTACCCGTGTGACATCCTCACCCTGTAGCACAGTATTACCCGAGTGACATCCTCACCATGTAACACAGTGTTACCCTTGTGACACCCTCACCCTGTAACAGTGTTACCCGTGTGACATCCTCACCCTGTAACACAGTGTTACCCGTGTGACATCCTCACCTTGTAAGGCAGTGTTACCCGTGTGACATCCTAACCTTGTAACACAGTGTTACCCGTGTGACATCCTCACCCTGTAACACAGTGTTACCCTTGTGACACCCTCACCCTGAAACACAGTGTTAATCATGTGACATCCTCACCCTATAACACAGTTTTACCCGTGTGACATCCTCACAATGTAACACAGTGTTACCCGTGTGAAATGCTCACTC
The DNA here is from genome assembly GCF_017639515.1 of Carcharodon carcharias. Taxonomy (NCBI): domain Eukaryota; kingdom Metazoa; phylum Chordata; class Chondrichthyes; order Lamniformes; family Lamnidae; genus Carcharodon; species Carcharodon carcharias. Next base: position 8,371,404 of record NC_054483.1, on the reverse strand, counting down.
TCTAACACAGTGTTACCCGTGTGACATCCTCACACTGTAACACAGTGTTACCCGTGTGAATTCCTCACCTTTTAACACAGTGTTACCTGTCTGACATCCTCACCTTGTAACACATTGTTACCCGTGTGACATCCTCACCCTGTAACACCGTGTTACCCATGTGACATCCTACCCAATAACACAGTGTTACCCGTGTGACACCCTCACCCTGTAACACAGTGGTACCCATGTGACACCCTCACCCTGTAACACAGCGTTACCGGTGTTACACCCTCACCCTGTAACACAATGATACCCGTGTGACATCCTCACCCTGTAACACAGTTTTACCCGCATGGCATCCTCACCCTGTAACACAGTGTTACCCGTGTGACATCCTCTCCCTGTAACAGTGTTATGCATGTGACACCCTCACCCTGTAAGACAGTGTTACCCGTGTGACATCCTCACTCTGTAACACAGTGTTACCCTTGTGACACCCTCACCCTGAAACACAGTGTTAATCATGTGACATCCTCACCCTATAACACAGTTTTCCCCGTGTGACACCCTCACCCTTTAGCACAGTGTTACACGTGTGACATCCTCACCGTGTAACACAGTGTTACCCGTGTGACATCCTCACCGTGTAACACAGTGTTACCAAAGTGACATCCTCACCCTGTAACTCAGTGTTACCCGTGTGACATCCTCACACTGTAACACAGTGTTATCCGTGTGACACCCTCACCCTGTTCCACAGTGTTACATGTGTGCCACCCTCACCTTGTAACCCATTGTTACCAGTGTGACATACTCACCCTGTAACAACGTGTTACCCTTGTGACATCCTCACCCTCTAACACAGTTTTACCCGTGTGACATCCTCACCCTGTAGCACAGTATTACCCGAGTGACATCCTCACCATGTAACACAGTGTTACCCTTGTGACACCCTCACCCTGTAACAGTGTTACCCGTGTGACATCCTCACCCTGTAACACAGTGTTACCCATGTGACATCCTCACCCACTAACACAGTTTTACCCGTGTGACATCCTCACAATGTAACACAGTGTTACCCGTGTGAAATGCTCACTCTCTAACACAGTGTTACCCGTGTGACATCCTCACACTGTAACACAGTGTTACCCATGTGAAGTCCTCACCTTTTAACACAGTGTTACCTGTCTGACATCCTCACCTTGTAACACATTGTTACCCGTGTGACATCCTCAAGCTGTAACACCGTGTTACCCATGTGACATCCTACCCAATAACAGAGTGTTACCCGTGTGACACCCTCACCCTGTAACACAGTGGTACCCATGTGACACCCTCACCCTGTAACACAATGATACCCGTGTGACATCCTCACCCTGTAACACAGTTTTACCCACGTGGCATCCTCACCCTGTAACACAGTGTTACCCGTGTGACATCCTCTCCCTGTAACAGTGTTACGCATGTGACACCCTCACCCTGTAAGACATTGTTACCCGTGTGACATCCTCACCCTGTAGCACAGTGTTACCCGTGTGACATGCTCACCCTGGAACACAATATTACCCGTGTGACATCCTCACCCTCTAACACAGTTTTACGCGTGTGACATCCTCACCCTGTAGCACAGTGTTACCCATGAGACATCCTCACCATGTAACACAGTGTTACCCATGACAACCTCACACTGTAACACAATGTTACCCGTGTGACACACTCATCGTGTAACACAGTGTTACCCGTGTGACATCCTCACTTCCTAACACAGTGTTACCCGTGTGACATCCTCACCCTGTAACAAAGTGTTACCCGTGTGACATCCTCACCCTGTAACACAGTGTTACCCGTGTGACATCCTCACCCTGTAACACAGTGTTACCCATGTGACAGCCTCGCCCTGTAACAGTGTTAACTGTGTGACATCCTCGCCCGCTAACACAGTTTTACCCATGTGACATCCTCACCCTGTACCACAGTGTTACCCATGCGACATCCTCACCCTGTAGCACAGTGTTACCCATGTGACATCCTCACCCTGTAACACAGTGTTACCCGTGTGACATCCTGACCCAGTAACAAAGTATTACCAGTTTGACACGCTCACCCTGTAATACAGTGTTACCCGTGTGACATCCTCACCCTGTAAAACATTGTTACCCGTGTGCCACCCTCACTCTGTAACAGTGTTCCCCGTGTGCATTCCTCACCCTGTAGTACAGTGTTACCCGTGCGACATCCTCACCCTGTAGCACAGTGTTACCCAAGTGACATCCTCACCCAGTAACAAAGTGTTACCCATGTGACATCATCACCCTGTAACACAGTGTTGCCCTTGTGACATCCACACCCTGTAACACAATGTTACCTGTGTGACATTATCACCCTGTAACAAAGCGTTACCAGTGTGACACACTCACCCTGTAATACAGTGTTACCCGTGTGATATCCTCACCCTGTAAAAGATTGTTACCCGTGTGCCACCCTCACTCTGTAACACAGTTTTTTTCCGTGTGCATTCCTCACCCTGTAGTATAGTGTTACCCGTGCGACATCCTCACCCTGTAGCACAGTGTTACCCAAGTTACATCCTCACCCAGTAACAAAGTGTTACCCATGTGACATCCTCACCCTGTAACACAGTGTTACCCATGTGACATCATCACCCTGTAACACAGTGTTGCCCTTGTGACATCCACACCCTGTAACACAATGTTACCTGT
>NC_054483.1:5610374-5617874 GCF_017639515.1 Carcharodon carcharias | reverse complement strand
CTCCCACGAGCGACCGTGGCAACGGCCAGCTGATGGGGGCTAGGGGATGAAGCTTGGCCATTCCTTGGGGGCATCACAGAGGGTAAACGCCAGGGAGGGGTGGGGGGGGGCAAGGAAAATACCTCAGGAGAGGTGAATGCAAGACCTTGCGACAAAGATCCTGGGGATGTGTTTGCGCTATTCTCTCTGAGGTCGGTGGGCGTTGGTGGAGGGGTGGTGCCAGCCTTGTGGGGGCCCTGGCGAAAGCTAAAATATCCAGCGGGCCGCGAAATAGATCTCGCCTGGTCCCCCCCTGGGAACACACCTGATCAGGATTCCCCCCTCTGTGGGCCATGCCAGCTTGAAGAGTACATCTGCTTCCTGTCCGCTGAATGCCAGATGTGTCGCACTCCAACTCCGCAGGGGGGCTGTCACCTCCCCACCCCCACCCAACCCCCTCCCCACCCCCCCCACCCCGGTGAACTTTGCCCTCCCACCTCCAGGAAGTGTGCCCCCACACTCGGCCCACGGAGCCTGCGCCGGCTCCTCCAACACAGCCACTGCACCCCCACCCCCCACATTCCTCCGAATCATTTAAGGGTGCCCTTTTGGCAGCCCCGCCTCCGCTTCTCGGCGCCCGGTCGCTTTAAATCGCTGCCCTCTGCCTCTCGGCCCTTCAGCCGTCAAAGGCGCGCGCCTCCTGGTTTGCCCGCGTCGAATCTCCCCTTAGCCTTCCGAGCTCAGAGGTGGTCAGGCAACCCCAGATTCTCCAACCCCGTTAACTTCGGTCCCGGGCGTGTCCTGGAACCTTGGGGTGTCCTGGAACCGGCCCCCCACCACCCCCCCCCCCCCCCGCCCCGCGAGTCTTTCCTGCACTCCCTCCAAAGCCTTCAGATCCTTCCTAAACCACGGCGCCCAGACCCTAGGGCACCAACCCCCACCTTGCTGAGGTTGAGCTTGTGTGGGGAATTCACTCTCAGGATGTGGGCGCCGCTGGCGATCTTGGCATTTATCGCCCATCCTTAACCACGTGGGCTTGCCTTGCCAATTCAGAGGGCACTCAGGAGATGGCCCAGCTGATGTGGGCCTGAGAAGAGTAGGCCCGAACTGGCATGTTTCCTTGTTGCTCATATTCCCTAACTGGGTTTCTAAAACAGAATCCTACAGATTCACAAACACCTCTCAACGGTACAAGCTTCTGCCCTCAGGCGTACTTTTATTTAAAACTAAATTCAAATGCCCAAACCGTCATATTTGCTGGATTACTAGGCCAGAGGCCTAACTTTGACAATACCCTCGGCTTGTGGGTTGGCGGGTGGAGTTGGGGGGGGTGGGGGGGGGTGGCGTTGGTGGGGGTGGGGGTGGGGGTCTAATTTTTCTCGCTGTCTGAAGAGAGAGTTGGCTGATTTCGCGCCCCCCCCCCGCCCCCCCCGCTGGGCAATGACTGGTCAGGACTCTTCAGGGGAAAGGGTCTGGGCATCCAGAGGAATAAGTCTGACTTTTGTGGGGTTTTTTTTGTTTTGTTTCTACAGTTGGAAGGTTTGCAAATCATCTGGCTTCAGGAATTTTACCAGGTGAGTGAGTTGAAATTTGATCCCCGAGGCAACCACCCGGCCTACATGTTACTGGAAGCCACACGGTTTTGTGTCTGGTTTCCTCTTGTGTTGAGCGGGAGTTGGCGCGGTGCCTGTACCCCAGGAGGGGCTGTCACCCTGGTACCCGTACCCCAGGAGGGGGCTGTCACCCTGGTGCCTGTACCCCAGGAGGGGGATGTCACCCTGGTGCCTGTACCCCAGGAGGGGGCTGTCACCCTGGTGCCTGTACCCCAGGAGGGGGCTGTCACCCTGGTGCCTGTACTCTAGGAAGGGTTAGAAACATAGAAACTAGGAGCAGGAGTAGGTCATTCAGCCCTTCGAACCTTCTCCACCATTCATTATGATCATGGCTGATCCTCCATCTCAACGCCATAATCCCTCTCTCTCTCCATACCTCTTGATGCCTTTAGAACCTAGAACTCCATCTATTTCCTTCTTAAATATATTCAGTGACTTGGCCTCCACAGCCTCTGTGGTAGAGAATTCCACAGGTTCACCACATTCTGAGTGAAGAAGTTTCTCCTCATCTCAGTCCTAAATGGCCCACCCTGTATCCTGAGACTGTGACCCCTTGTTCTAGACACCCCCCCCCACCCCCCAGCCAGAGGAAACATCATCCCTGCTTCCAGTCTGTCCAGCCCTGTCAGAATTTTATATGTTTCAATGAGATCCCCTCTCATTCTTCTAAACTCCAGTGAATACAGGCCTAGTCAGCCCAATCTCTCCTCACACGACAATCCTGCCATCCCAGGAATCAGTCTGGTGAACATTTGCTGCACTCCCTCTATGGCAAGTATATCCTTTCTGAGGTAAGGAGATCAAAACTGCACACGATACACCAGGTGTGGTCTCACCAAGGCCCTGTACAGCTGCACTAAGACATCCTTGCTCCTGTACTCAAGCCCTCTCACAATGAAGGCCAACATACCATTTGCCTTCCTAACCGCTTGCTGCACCTGCATGCTTACTTTCAGTGACTGGTGTACAAGAACACCCAGGTCCCTTTGTACATCAGCATCTCCCAATCTATCACCATTTAAATAATACTCTACAATTCCGTTTTTCATATCAAAGTGGATAACTTCACACGTATCCACATTACACTGCGTCTGCCATGTATTTGCTCACTCAACCTGTCTAAATCGCCTTGAAGCCTCTTAACACCCTCCTCATTGCTCACATTCCCAAGTTTCATGTCGTCAGCAAACTTGGAAATATTACATTTGGTTCCCTCATCCAAATCATTGTTATATATCATAAATAACTGGGCCCAAGCACTGATCCCTGAGGTACCCCACTTGTCACCTCCTACTACTCTGAAAAAGACTCATTTTTTCCTACTCACTGTTTCCTGTCTGCTAACCAACTCCCAATCCATGCCAATATATTACCCCAATCCCATATGCTTTAATTTTACATATGTGGGACTTTATCAAAAGCTTTTTGAAAATCCAAATACACCACATCCAATGGTTCTCCCTTATCTATCCTGCTAGTTACCTCCTCAAAAAACTCCAGTAGGTTTGTCAAACATGATTTCCCTTCATAAATCCTTGTTGGCTTTTCATCCTGTTGATATTTTCTAAATGTCCCGTTATCACATCCTTTATAATAGATTGTAACATTTTCCCTACTACTGAGGTTAGACTAACAGGTCTGTAATTTGCTGTTATTTCCCTCCCTCCTTTTTTAAATAGTGGGGTTATATGTGCTACCCTCCAATCTACTGGGACTGTTCCAGAACCTACAGAATTTTGGAAGATGACAACCAACACATCCACTATTTCCACAGTCACCTCCATTAGTAGCCTGGGGTATAGATTATCGGGCCCTGGGGTTTATTGGCTTTCAGTCCCATTAATTTCTCCAGCACTATTGTTTTCTAACACTAATTTCCTTCAATTCCTCCTTCTCACTAGACCCTCGGTTCCCTAGTATATCTAGGAAGTTATTTGTATCTTCCTCTGTGATGACAGAACTAAAGTAGTTGTTTAATTGTTGGGCCATTTCTTTGTTCTCTATTATAAATTCTCCTGTTTCAGACTGTAAGAGACCTACATTTATCTTCACTAAGCTTTTTCTTTTCACATACTTACAGAAGGTTTTAGAGTCTGCTTTTATGTTCCTTGCAGCTTTACTCTCATACTCTATTTTTCCCTCTTGAACAATCTCCTGGTCCTCCTTTGCTGAATTCTAAACTGCTCCCAATCCCCAGGCTTGCTACTTTTTCTAGCAACTTTATATGACTCTTCTTTGTCTCTAGCGCAATCTTTATTTTTTTTTGTTAGCCATGGTTGGGCCACTTTTCCTGTTGTGTTGTTGCGCTAGAAAGGAGTATATAACTGTTGCAATGCATATATTTGTTCCTTAAATATCAGCTATTGCCTATCCACTGTCATCCCTTTTAATGAAGTTTCCCAATCTATCTCAGCCATGTCTTCATCGTTTCCTTTGTTAAGATTTAGGATCCTAGTTTCAGATCGGACTACTTCATCTTCCATCCTAATGAAGAATTCTATCATGTTATGGTCACTGTTCCCTAAAGGACCCGCACAACAAGATTATTAATTAATCTCTTCTCATTGCACAATATCAAATGCAGGATAGCCTGTTGCTTGGTCAGTTCCTCAACATACTGGTCTAAAAAAATCATCTCGTACACACTCCAGGAATTAACTCATCACTGTATTATTGCTAATTTGGTTTGCCCAGACTATATGTAAATTAAAGTCACCTATGATTACTGTAGCACCCTTGTTACATGTGTCTCTAACTTCCTGTTTAATGCCATCTCCTACCTTATCATTACTGTTTAGAGACCTATAGACAACTCCCACTAATGTTTTCTACCCCTTGTTGTTTCTTAGCTCCACCCAGACTGACTCTACATCTGGATTTTCTGAGCCATAATCCTCTCTCACTATCGTGATTTCATCTTTAACTAACAAATCCACCCCAGCTCCTTTTCCTTTGTCCGTGCTAAGTATCGAGTACCCTTGGATTTTCAGTTCCCAGCCTTGGTCACCCTGCAGCCATGTCTCTGTAATCACAATCACATCGTACCCGTTTACATCTATTTGCGCTGTTAATGCATCTACATTGTAGAGAATGCTCCATGCTTTCAGATCCAGTGCCTTTAGACTTGTCTCTTTAACATTTGTACACATTTTTTTTGTACTATGGCCCTATTCGCTGCTCGCCCTTGTTTCCTCTGCCTCCCACTTTTGCTTTCTGCTTCTCCGTCTTTCATTCCTACCTGTGTTTCCCTCTCTTGTGTCTCCCTGCTCAGGTTCCCATCCCCCTGCCACTCTCGTTTAAACCTCACCCCCCCAGTACTAACGAATACCCCTGTGAGGGTATTGGTCCCAGTCCCACTGGAGTACAACCCATCCAGCTTGTACAGGTCCCATCTTCCTCGGAATCGATCCCAATGCCTCAGGAATCTAAATCCCTCCCTCTTACACCATCTCTTCTATTCCTGATCTTATTAGCACATGGCACTGGGAGTAATCCTGAGATTAATACCTTTGAGGTCCTGCTTTTTAATGTAATTCCCAGCTCGCTATGTTCTGCTTCCAGGACCTCATCCCTCTTTTTACTTATGTTGTTGGTAGCGATATGGACCACGAACTCCAGCTGTTCACCCTCCTCCTTCAGGATATTCTGCAGCCGCTCAGTGACATCCTTGACCCTGGCACCAGAGAGGCAACATCTGGTGCCACATCTGCACAAATGACTTTCTGCTCCCCTTACGATAGAATGCCCTATCACTATTGCTCTCTCACTTTTTTATCCCCCTCTCTGTGCAGCTGAGACACTCATGGTGCCACGGACCTGATGGAATCAGCTTCCGCCGTCGTTTCAGATGGAACATTCCAGAATCGAGATAGTTTTCCGAGTGAAAACATTTCTCCTCATCTCCCCTGTAGATCTTTTTTCAATGAGTTTAAATCTGTGACCCACTCGGTGGGCTGGTAGATGTTTACAGCACAGAAGGAGGCCATTCAGCCCATTGTGTCTGCACCAGTCAACAAAGGTCTGACTACACCAATCCCGTTTTCCAGCGCTCGGCCCATAGTCCTGGATGCTACGGCAATGCAAGTGAAAATCTAAATACTTCTTAAATGTTACATGAGATTCTCTCTCAACCCTCCTTTCAGGCAGTGAGTTCCAGACTCTCACCATCCGCTGGGTGAAAAAAGTTCTCCTCAACTTCTCCCTCTTACCTTAAGTCTATGCTCCCTGGTTATTGATCCCTCTACTAATGGAAAAAGTGCCTTCCTATCCACCCTATCTATGCCCCTCATAATCTTATACACCTCTATCAGGTCCCTCTCAACCTTCGCTGCTCCAAGGAAAACAACCCCAGCCTATCCAATCTCTCCTCATACCTCAGACCCTCCAGCCCAGGCAGCATCTCGGTAAATCTCCTCTGCACCCTCTCCAGTGCAATCACATCCTTCCTATAATGTGGTGACCAGAACTGCACACAGTACTCACGTCGTGGCCTAACTAGTGTTTTATACTGTCCCAGCATAACCTCCCTGCTCTTGTATTCTATGCCTCGGCAAAAAAGGCAAGTATTCCATATGCCTTCTTAACTACCTTATCTACCTGCCCTGCTACCTTCAGGGATCTGTGGATATGCACACCAAGGTCCCTCTGATCTTCAGTACTTTCCAGGGTCCTACCACAGTGTAATCCCTTGCCTTGTTAGCCCTCCCCAAGTGCATTACCTCACACTTTTCTGGGTTGAATTCCATTTGCCACTGCTCTGCCCACCTGACCAGACCATTGATATCATCCTGCAGTTTACAGCTATCCTCCTCACTATTTACCACCCTACCAATTTTCGTGTCATCTGCGAACATCTTGATTACTCGAGGGAATAATTTTCCTTAATATCTACATGATCTTAAAAACCTCTATTCAGTTACCTCTTAACCTGCTCTATTCCAAGGAGAACAGTCCGAACTTTTCCAAACATTCCTCACACCCGAAGTCCCTCATCCACGGGAAGATCCCGTTGAATCTCCTGTGTCCTCTCTTTTTCTTGTTCATTCACGGGATGTGAGTGTCGCTGGCTGGGCCCAGCATTTATTGCCCATCCCTAATTGCCCCTTGAGAAAGTGGTGGTGAGCTGCTGCAGTCCATGTGGTGTAGGTACACCCACAGCGCTGTTAGGGAGGGAGTTCCAGGATTTTGACCCAGCGACAGTGAAGGAACGGCCGATATGTTTCCAAGTCAGATGGGGAACTTCCAGGTGGTGGTGTTCCCATGTATCTGCTGCCTTTGTCCTTCTAGGTGGTAGAGGTTGTGGGTTTGGAAGGTGCTGTCTAAGGAGCCTCGGTAAGTTCCTGCAGTGCATCTTGTAGACGGTACACACACTGCTGCTACTGTGCATCGATTGTGGAGGGAGTGGATGTTGTATTTTAGGGACAAACTGCAGCAGTTTGATACAACTGAACGGCTTGCTCAGCCATTTCAGAGGGCAGTTAAGAGTCAACCACGTTGCTGTGGGTCTGGAGTCATGTGTAGGCCAGACCGGGTAAGGACAGCAGATTTCCCTCCCTAAAGGGCATTTGTGAACCAGATGGGTTTTTACAACAATCGATGATAGTTGCCATGGTCACCATTACTGAGATGAGCTTTATATTCCAGGTTTATTAACTGAATTTAAATTGCACCACCTGTCATGGTGGGATTTGAATCATGAGACCAGAAGAGGTAGGAGCAGAAGGAGGCCATTTGGCCCATTGAGTCTGCTCCGCCGTTCACTGAGATTATGGCTGATCTGATAATCCTCAACTCCACTTTCCTGCCTTTTCCCCATAATCCTTGATTCCCTTACTGATTAAAAATCTGTCTATCTCAGCCTTGAATATACTTAATGACCCAACCTCTGTGTTAAAGAATTCCACAGATT
>NC_054483.1:5580374-5605374 GCF_017639515.1 Carcharodon carcharias | reverse complement strand
GGGGGGGGGGGGGGGGGGGGGGGGGGGGGGGGGGGGGTGGGGGGGGGGGGGGGGGGGGGGGGGGGGGGGGGGGGGGGGGGTGGGGGAGGGGGGGGGGGGGGGGGGGGGGGGGGGGGGGGGGGGGGGGGGGGGGGGGGGGGGGGGGGGGGGGGGGGGGGGGGGGGGGGGAGGGGGGGGGGGGGGGGGGGGGGGGGGGGGGGGGGGGGGGGGGGGGGGGGGGGGGGGGTGGGGGGGGGGGGGGGGGGGGGGGGGGGGGGGGGGGGGGGGGGGGGGGTGGGTGTGGGGGTGGGGGTGGGGAGAGCGGTGGGGTGGGGGTGGGGGTGGGGGTGGGGAGAGCGGTGGGGGTGGGAGTGGGGGTGAGGGTGGGTGTGGGGGTGGGGGTGGGGAGAGCGGTGGGGTGGGTGTGGGGGTGAGGGTGGGGGTGGGGAGAGCGGTGGGGGTGGGAGTGGGGGTGAGGGTGGGGGTGGGGATGGGGGTGGGGGTGGGGGTGGGGGTGGGGGTAGGGAGAGCGGTGGGGGGGGGGATGGGGAGCCTCGATCTGGCCCTTTTGATCCAGTGCCCAATTCCGTGTGAGGTAAGGCCGCCATCGCTTTGCAGGGGCCTCGAGTCTGACCGTCCAGCCCAGCCTCAATCGAAGGCCGAGCGATTCCCCCACCCCTTCCCCCAGCCCCTCCCTCCACCCCCTCCCCATCCCCTCCCTCAAGCCCCTCCCCCATCCTCTGCCTTTACAGAATCACAGAATCACAGTGCAGAAGAGGCCCTTCGGCCCATCGAGTCTGCACCGACACGTGAGAAACACCTGACCTACCTCCCTAATCCCATTTACCAGCACTTGGCCCAGAGCCCTGAATGTTATGACGTACCAAGTGCTCATCCAGGTACTTTTTAAAGGATGTGAGGGAACCCGCCTCCACCACCCTCCCAGGCAGCGCATTCCAGACCCTCACCACCCTCTGGGTAAAAAAGTTTTTCCTCACATCCCCCCTAAATCTCCTGCCCCTCACCTTGAACTTATGCCCCCTTGTGACTGACCCTTCAACTAAGGAGAACAGCTGCTCCCTATCCACCCTGTCCATGCCCCTCATAATCTTGTACACCTCGATCAGGTCGCCCCTCAGTCTTCTCTGCTCCAACAAAAACAACCCAAGTCTATCCAACCCCTCTTTATAACTTAAATGTTTCATCCCAGGCAACATCCTGGTGAATCTCCTCTGCACCCCCTCCAGTGCAATCACATCCATCCTATAATGTGGTGACCAGAACTGCACACAGTACTCCAGCTGTGGCCTCACCAAGGTTCTATGCAACTCCAACATGACCTCCCTACTTTTGTAATCTATGCCTCGATTGATAAAGGCAAATGTCCCAAATGCCTTTTTCACCACCCCACTAACATGCCCCTCCGCCTTCAGAGATCTATGGACACACACGCCAAGGTCCCTTTGTTCCTCAGAACTTCCTAGTGTCGTGCCGTTCATTGAATACTTCCTTGTCAAATTACTCCTTCCAAAGTGTATCACCTCACACTTTTCAGGGTTAAATTCCATCTGCCCATTTGACCATCCCATCTATATCTTCCTGTAGCCCAAGACACTCAACCTTACTGTTAACCACTCGGCCAATCTTTGTGTCATCCGCAAACTTACTAATCCTACCCCCCACATAGTCATCTATGTCGTTTATATAAATGATGAATAATAGGGGACCCAGAACAGATCCCTGTGGTGCACCACTGGACACTGGCTTCCAGTCACTAAAGCATCCTTCTGTCATCACCCTCTGTCTCCTACAACTAAGCCAATTTTGAGTCCACCTTATCAAATTACCCTGTATCCCATGTTTATAACCTGACCCCCTACTCTTCTTCCTTATCCCCGACAGCAACATCCTTTCGAGCAAGGAGATGAGAGAGTACGACCGGGTGCGGGTGTACATTGACGAGGATTTCACTGCTCACAACCACTTCACTGTAAGTAGGCCATGGGTAGCAGGGTTTGTCAAGCAGCTGTGGGTCGAGTTAATAAATTGAGGCGGAGATTAAAGTGATCGATCCTTTCATTTTTAAACAATTAATAAAGGCGGAAGACAGCTCCAGATGTGCCGGACAGCTGGCGCCGATTAACAATGGGACAGCGTGACAGAATATCCCTTTAATTGTGGGGCCCGTGTGCGTTTCTGATTGGTTTCCCCATTCCTTTCGGAGATTGGCACCGGTTAATCTGTGTCCCTTTCACTCACTGACTCCCCACCTCCGCCCGCTGTAAAAATGGAATTTGGGGCCAGGAGCGCTTGTAATTCAGTCGATTTTTATTAAACTGAGCCGGCGTTGAGTGGCTGATTAATGAGCTGAGCCATTTGTCAGAAAGGGACTTGGACTGGAAAAGCCTTTTTTTTTTATATCAGCGCTCTTGGACTGTGACCGGAAAGTCCTACGAAACATTACTGATTGTCCGAGATCAACATGGACAGTCCACATTGTCTGCGCTGGCTGTGGGTTATAAGTGACAGGAGAATGAGGTAGAGAGAGAGGGGGGAGAGGTGTAGGGAGGGGATTCCAGAGCTTGGGGTCCAGGCAGCTGAAGACACGGCCGCCAATGGTGGAGAGATTCAAATCGAGGGACGCTCAAGAGGCCAGAATTAGAGGAGAGCAGAGATCTCGGAGGGTTGTGAGGCTGGAGGGGATTGCAGAGGGAGGGAAGTAGGGAGGGAGGGGGAGGTAGGGAGGGGGAGGTGGGGAGGGAGAGGTAGGAAGGTAGGTAGGGAGGGAGGGAGGGAGGGAGGGGGAGGGAGGTAGGGGGAGGTAGGGAGGGAGGCAGGGAGGGAGGGGGAGGTAGGGAGGGAGGGAGAGGGAGGTAGGGAGGGAGGGGGAGGTAGGGAGGGAGGGAGGGGGAGCCAGGGGAGGGTGGGACAACAAGGGGTCTAAATGCAAAAGCGAGCGTCGCAAATCTGAGCTGCTGGCGGGACTGGGAACCCGTGTTGGTCAGTGAGCCCTCTGGATGATGGGTGAACGGGACTCAGTGCAGGTTATGGGAACCCGGGGACAGCTGGGTTTCGGATGGGCTGCGGTTTATTGGAGGGTAGGAAGGGCTTGTCAGGGACACACTGGAAGGGCCGAGTCCAAAGGGGAGGAGGGAGGCATTCAGCAGGGGAGGAGGGGGAAGCGAGGCAGGGAGAGAGTCGGGCGATGGTGGTATTAGGTGGTCTCGGTGATACTCGCTCAGAAACCCCCTTGGATTTGAATGGAAGGCGGCTCTTCAGACCCTTGCATCGCCCCGAATGAGAAACTCTTTAGTCGCCTCCCTCGCTCCACCTCCAAACTCAAATCAAATAGGGGCTTGTCAACAATGCCATCTCCTAACCCTCCCTTCAAAGCCGCTTTGCCCAGCAGCAGGGGGTTTGGAGTCTCGGAGTTGGCCTCTAAGCAGGCGAAACCGGTTGCAGCTGGGCCTTCAGGTTTGATGTCTCATTCAAAAGATGGCACCTCTGACAGTGCAGCTCTCCCTCGGTACTGCACTGGGAGTGTCAAGCTTTGGGCTCAAGTCTCTGGAGTGGGGTTTGAACCCTCAACTTTCGGACGTGGAGCCGAGGTTGTTAACCGCTGAGACACAGCTGGGACAGCATGGGGGGGAGGGGTGTGGGGGCCGAAGGGAGACAAGGAGGGGCGGGTCAGTAGTTTCAGGTCTTTCCAGCACTGCTTGTGGGCCGGGAGGAGCAGAAGTGCACTGTGGGAATGGTTATTTGGAGAAAGCCATTGAGTCAGTACTTTGGCCTGAAGATCAACTGTCTGAACTTGACTTCATCCTTAAAATATTGTCCCTTCCTCAGGGGGCTGTTTAATGTACATGTGCCTTTAACCTCAGCATGTCTAAATCTGCTCCCTCAGGCCCTGGGCAGTATGTACTTCCTACATGAATCAATTCAAGCCATTTACCAGTTTGATTTTAAAGGTAATGTTTACATTTTACATAAAGCTTCTAAACTATCTCTCTGTCACTCTCTGTCACACTCTCTCTCTCTCTCTCTCTCTCTCTCTGTCACTCTCACTGTCTTCTTCCTCTCTGTCTCCCTATCTGTCCCTCTGTTCCTCTCTTTGTCGCTCTCACTATCTGTTCCTCTCTCTGTGACTCTGTCTATCTCTGTCTCTCTGTCTCTCACTGTCTCTCTTTCTCTCTCTATCTCTTGCTGTCTCTCTCTCAATGTCTCTCTCTGCCTCTGTCTCTCTCTGTATCATTCCCTTCGTCTGTCTGTCTGTCTCTCTTCCATTCTATCTCTCTCAATTTCTCCCTCTCCCTCTCTTCCTCCCTCCCTCTCTGTGTCTCTCTCTTTCTGTCTCTGTCTCAGTCTCTCCCTCTCCCCCTCTGTCTCTCTCCACTCTGTCTCTCTCCTCTTCTGTCTCTCTGTGTCTATCTCTCTCTCTGTGTCTCTCTCTGTCTGTCTCTGTATCACGCTCTCTGTCTCTTTATCTCTCTCTCTGTCTCTCTCTCTCCCTCCCTGTCTCTCCTTCTGCCTCTCTATCTCTCTGTCTCTGTCTTTCTCTCTCCCCCGTCTCTCTCCATCTCCTTGTCTCTCTCTGTCTCTCTCCCTCTCTCTGTCCGTCTCTCTCTCCCTCCCTCTCTCTCTCCGTCTCTCCCTGTCCCCCTCACTCTGTTTCACTTTCTCCTGCTCAGGGGTCCTCTGCACATTTCGCTCTTGACCTTTCTCAGCTTTGAATCCCTCGAAACACAGCGTTACCCTTGTGCCTCTATCCACGCTGTTCAGTTTAAGGGCCATCGCATGCCCCCCTGTTCTAACAGATCCTTTCCCAGAGTTCGGGGAGATTCCTCACCTTGGGGGTGGCTTTCCTTCAACCTCGCCTCTCGAGGCTTTCAAAATGGCCTGGTCACTCTTCCTGTTTCCATCCCTCTGCTGCCCGGTCTACAGACCCTCAGCCGGAGACACGTTTAATGGGCACGTGTGAACTTTTGTGGGCCCTCGGTCCTGAGGCGTGAGACAATGACCCAATCACAAAGCAAACCTGTCCTCATTGGATAGCGGGTGCATCAGGTTAAAGGTTGAAGGGGAAAAGGTCAAGCTGGCAGTGATAGTCCAGAACAGGCTTGTCCAATGCTTGGGTGGGGAGCTCCTTTCCATCTTTATCTCACTCAACAGGTGATGAGCAAACGTCAGAAAGATAAGGTTTGGCGTAACATTAAACATGAATTCCAAAACTAACCGGAGTGTGAAACAACTTCCTGAGCAAAAACAAAGCAAGGCCAAAGCAATAAATTGATCACTTTTTAAAAAGAAAGTGATTAATAAAGATGACCATTAGAGTGTAAGAGAGGGTGTGTGTTTGTGAGAGATTGTGTGTGTGTGTATGCGTGTCCGTGTGCAAGCGTGTGTGCATGTGTGTGTGTACACATGCGCATGCGTGTGTGTCTGTGTGTGTGTCTATGTGCACACGTGTGTGTGTCTATGTACATGCATGTGAGTGTGTGTGTGTCTGTCTGTGTGTATGTCTATGTGCATGCGTGTGTGCATGTGTGTGCACATGTGTGTGCGTGTTTGTGTGTGTGTGTCCAGCTCACTCCCCACTTGGCTTGAGTGTGTGTGGCTGTGAATGTGTGAGAAACCCGAGACTAGGAGTAAGGCAGGCTCTCTCTCTCTCTCAAACACACACACTTGCTCTCTCTCAGACATATGCTCACTCTCTCTCTCTCACACACACACACACTCTTTCTCTCACACACGCACACACACAAACACACACACTTGCTCTCTCTCAGACATATGCTCACTCCCTCTCACACACACACACACACACACACACACACTCTTTCTCTCATACATGCACACACACAAACACACACACTTGCTCTCTCTCAGACATATGCTCACTCTCTCTCTCTCTCACACACACACACACACACACTTTCTCTCACACACGCACACACACAAACACACACACTTGCTCTCTCTCAGACATATGCTCACTCTCTCTCTCTCTCACACACACACACACACTTTCTCTCACACACGCACACACACAAACACACACACTTGCTCTCTCTCTCTCTCAGACACACGCACATTCTCTCTCTCTCTCACACATGTACGCGTACACACACACTCAGTCTCTCTCACACACAGTCTCTATGTCTCTCAAGCACACAAACACACACACTTGCGATCTCTCTCAGACACACACTCTCTCTCACACACGCATGTGCACACGCATGCTCCGTCTCTCTCACACACAGTCTCTCTCTCACACACACACACACTTGCTCTCTCTCAGACATATGCTCACTCTCTCTCTGTCACACACAGTCTCTCTCACACACACATACGCAAACACACACACTTGCTCTCTCTCTCAGACACATACACACACTCTGTCTCTCACACGCACACGTGCACATACACCCGCTCAGTCTCTCTCACACACACACACACTCTCACTCAGTCTCACACACTCACACTCACTTTCTCACTCTCACACTCACTCACACACACTCACAGCCCCTCACTCTCTGGGATGACCAAGACAAGGCTGGTTTATAATATTAAAATAGCAAGATTGTTAAAAACCACACAGGAAGCCTTATCTGACTGTCCTGATCAGTAGGGGGGGCGCTCACATCACATCGAAAGGCTAATTCCACTCTTGGCCCCCGCTTGAACTCAGAAAGATTCATGTAGAATGAAATTTTAAACCTTGAGCTTGACTAAGAGGTTTGCAGATGATGAAAGGAATAGCAGTGTGGTTGACAGAGAGGAAGAAAGCTGTAACCAGAGGCCTGGTGATAAGTCAGTGCATCCACGGGCAAGGAACTTAACTGTCTTTCGTCTTCTTCTATCCAGCTCAGAACTACAAGGAAGTGGTTGGCAAAGAGGTCCACACAACATGTCTACAGAACAACAGCATGATTGAGAAAGAAAGGTTTGCCCAGGACTTCTGGCCTGAGGTAGGTTGTGAAACAGATGCACCGTTTATTTGGATAATAGCTCTGAGCATCACCTACAAAGCAGTTATAGGCCCCTGCACCACAGGCTCCTTCTCCACTCGAACTTTCCCAGACGATGTCACGCTTAGTGAGACGTCTCTCAAATGCACGCCTTATAAAAGAGTTCCAAGATATTTCTTCGGGGCTGAATCCCTTAGCAAAATGTGTGCATCCTGACTCTCTGTGATTTAGAAAACATCTTTTTCATGAATTGTGGGCTTCGCTGGCTGGGCCAGCATTTATTACCCATCCCTAATTGCCCCCTTGAGAAGGTGGTGGTGAGCTGCCTTCTTGAACTGCAGCAGTCCATGTGATGTAGGTACACCCACAGTGCTGTTAGGGAGGAGTTCCAGGATTTTGACCCAGCGACAGTGAAGGAACGGCCGATATATTTCCAAGTCAGGATGGTGAGTGACTTGGAAGGGAACTTCCAGGTGGTGGTGTTCCCATGTGTTTGCTGCCCTTGTCCTTCTAGATGGTAGTGGTCATGGGTTTGGAAGGTGCTGTTGAAGGAGCCTTGGTGAGTTGCTGCAGTGCATCTTGTAGATGGTACACACACTGCTGCTACTGTGCATCGGTGGTGGAGGGAGCGAATGTTGAAGGTGGTGGATGGGGTGTCGATCAAGCGGGCTGCTTTGTCCTGGATGGTGTCGAGCTTCTTGAGTGTTGTGGGAGCTGCACTTGCCCAGGCAAGTGGAGAGTATTCCATCACACTCCTGACTTGTGCCTTGTAGAAGTCACCACATCTATTTCTTTCCTAGTTTAAATGGTCTCGGAAAGGCTACATACGGACCAGGTGGAGACTGCAGAATCGGTATGCTGTCTTCTTTATCTTTCATTGCTCAGCGATCCTATTCCAGCCCTGGGGGAGTGGGGTAGACAGCTCTGGGGTCAGAAGGTTGTGGGCTCAAGTCCCATTCCAGTCTGACACTCGTGGAATGGGTCAAGCTGACTGGAGGCCATTTGGCCCATCCTGTCTGTGCCAGCTCTCTGTAAGTGCTACTCCCACTCTCCCCTGCCTTTTCCCGTACCCTTGCAAATCTTTTCTCTTCAGATAATTATCTAATTCCCTTTCAAAGGCCTCAGTTGACCCTACCTCCATCACACTCTCAGGCAGCGCACTCCAGATTCTAACAACTCACTGCGTGAAAAAGTTTCTCCTCATGTCTTCATTGCTTCTTTTGTCGGTCACCTTCAATCTGTGCCCTCTGGTTCTCGATCCTTCCACCAATGGGAACAGTCTCTCCCTATCCACTCTCTCCAGACCCCTCATGATTTCGAACACCTCTATCAAATCTCCTCTCAAGCTTCTCTTCTCCAAGGAAAACAGTTCCAACTTCTCCAACCTGTCCATGTAACTGAAGTTCCTCATCCCTGGAGCCATTCTCGTGAATCTTTCCTGCACCCTCTTTAATGGCTTCACATCCTTGCTAAAGCTCAATACTGAGGGAGTGCTGCACTGTCAGAGGTGCCGTCTTTCAGATGAGATGTTAAACTGAGGCCTCATCTGCCCCCTTGGGTGGATGTAAAAGCTCCCACAGCAATATTTCGAACTAGAGCAGGGCAATTTATCCCTAATGTGCACCCTTACGATGATCTGACCATTATCACCTTGCTGTTTGTGGGAGCCTGATGTGCACAAATTGACTGCACCATTTCTTACATTGCTACAGTGACTACGCTTCGAAAAGTACCTCATTGGTTGTAAAGCGATGTCCTGTGGTTACCTCAGTCAGTGCAAAGTCGGTACTTTTTAGCTCTAGGGGCGGGTAGCTGGGTCAGTCTGAGACCACATGACAGTGGATAGACCATTAGTCTCCAAGTCTAGCAGGAATGTCAGGTTTCATAAACAGTTATACTTTAATCTGTCTACTTAATTCCAAGATAGAATGGAGGTGGGGATCTAGAGGGTGGCTAATTAGCATTTCTGCCTGGATACAAGGCCTGTGTGATTCACATAGCCAGGGCTTTGAGTAGGGAAGAATCCATCGCGAACCATTGTAGTATCTGGTTACAGGATGAGAGGGCACAGGGACCGGTCACACAGGGTTAGGAATAATTGCCTGTTAGTAATTCTCTCAATTTTTATGTTTATGCGC
The DNA here is from genome assembly GCF_017639515.1 of Carcharodon carcharias. Classification (NCBI taxonomy): domain Eukaryota; kingdom Metazoa; phylum Chordata; class Chondrichthyes; order Lamniformes; family Lamnidae; genus Carcharodon; species Carcharodon carcharias. Next base: position 5,596,289 of record NC_054483.1, on the reverse strand, counting down.
ACAATCTCTTTCATAAAACTGACCCCGTGACAGCACCTTTGACCTGGTGAACATTCACCTCTTCCACGACGCCTCCAATCTCATCGCCTGGAAGAGTCCCTCCACATTCCCAGGGAACAGACGTAAGGCACTGGGACATGTCCTCAGTAGGTAGGTGTTCCAAACACAAAGTTTATAAGCTTATGTCTCGGGTGTGCACCTTTCATTTGTGGTAAAATGGAGGAATGAAGTGGGGGTCATGTGACCAGCTCCGAATTTTGCCTGACAACAAGCTTGGGTGCCTCTGTTGTTATAGGTTAAAGGAGAGTCAAGGTTGTCTAATTGTGAAGAATGTGCAAGGTATTCACAGCTGTGGACAATGGCAAGAACATCTATTAGTCTCTAAGTCTAGTGGGAATGTCAGGTTTTAATAAACGGTTATACTTTACACTGCCTACTTCATTCCAAGATAGAAGGGTGTTGGGGATCTACAGGATAGCTAACTAGCATTTCTACCTGGATACAAAGCCCATGTGATTCATATAACCAGGGCTTTGAGTGGGGAAGAGTCCATAGCGAATCATTGTAGTATCTGGTTACAGGGACTTTCTAGGGTATCCTGAAAATCACAGAGTAAGTCAGTCTGCAAGAATCAGAGAGATGGAGAGAGTGAGATGGAGCGAGAGAGATATGGGGGGAGAGATAGATGAGGAGATGACATGTACCTTATCCGCCATCTTTTCACAGGATTACGGACGCTCGCTATGAGAAGGTGCCCTTCTTAATTTTCGGAGACTTCAACGTGCGTCTGGACACACAGAGAGTGGTCGAGGTAACTTTCCAGGATTGCTGTGTAGATGTGCCTGATGTCCTGTACAATGGAGACCCCAGGGAGTTCCAGTGAAGAAAACCCAATTCCTGCTTGCTCCAACTGCATAGAATTCCGGTTAAATCAAACCTTACCTGATCAATTCCCAAAAAACAGCCATTCACCACTCCTTTCTGTTTCCTGTCACTCAGCCAACTTCATATCCATGCAGCCACTGTCCCTCTTAGTCCATGGAGTTCAACATTGGTGCACACCTGTGTGACACTTTATCAAACAATTTTTGAAAGTCTACATGCACCACATCAACCACATTACCCTTATCTACCCTAGCTCAAGTTCAGTTATTCCAACACGCTCCTGGCTGGTCTCCCATGCTCTACCCTCTGTAAACTTGAGCTCATCCGAAACTCTGCTACCTGAGTCTTACCTCACACCAAGTCCTGTTCCCCTATCACCCCCTGTTCTCGCTGACCTACACTGAGTCCCAGTCAAGCAACATCTTGATTTTAAAATTCTCACCCTTGTTTTCAAATCCCTCTATGGCCTCGCCCCCTCCCTATCTCTGTAATCCCCTCCAGCTCCACAACCCTGTGAGGTATCTGCACTCCAATATAATTCCGGCCTCTTGAGCGCTCCCAGTTTGAATCTCTCCACCATCGGTGGCCGTGTCTTCAGCTGCCTGGGCCCCGAGCTCTGGAATTCCCTCCCTATACCTCTCCCTCCCATCTCTACTTCACTTTCCTCCTTTAAGACAATCCTTAAAATCTACCTCTTTGACCAAGCTTTTTGGACATCTGATCTAACACCTCCTCATGTGGCTCGGGGTCAAACTCTGTTTAATAATGTTCCTGTGAAGCAGCTTGGGGATGTTTCGTTACATCCAATGCACTATACAAGTTGCTGCTTATAAAGATTGGTGCAAATGATACGACTGCTCCCTCTGTCTTTGTGCCTCAGACTCTATGTAGCACAGCCTCTGTGGAGACCATACTGAACGGTGATGCGGAGGACGTGAAGAAGGTTATCTTTCAGGAGCAAGGCAATGACCATAAGGTATGAGCAAGACTTATGTTGCCTCAGTCTAAAGAAGTGGCTGGGTGCTTTGCCATGGACCATGCTCCGCTCTGGGGCAAGTAGGTCATTCGTCCTTGGCTTGTGTGGTTTGAATTTGGACCAACAACCTCAAGGACAGCTTTTCCCCCCTCACTCACACCCTTTCTTGATAATCCTGTCATGGGACGTGGGCATCAATGGCAAGGCCAGCATTTGTTGCCCATCCCTAATTGCCCTCGAGCTGAGTGCCTTCTTCGGCCACTCTGGAGGGCGTTTTAAGAGTCGACCACATCGCTGTGGGTCTGGAGTCACGTGTAGGCCAGACTGGGTAAGGGTGGCAGATTTCCCTCCCTAAAGGGCATTAGCGAACCAGGTGGGTTTTTACCACAATCGATGATGGTTATGTGGTCACCAGTGCTTTCAAATCCATCTTTTTAAAATTACTCAATTGAATTTATTAATTAAATTCAAAATGCCACCAGCTGCCTTAAGTGGGTTTGAACCCTCTCTGCAGGGTATTAGCTTGGGCCTTGTAGACTGCTAGCCTAGTGACATCACCACTACACCACCAGCAGTGCAGTAGCATTGGTGGGTTTAATGAGTGCCACACATTGAATACTGGTGACTGATAACTGCAGAGATTGAGGCTGGTAACAGGTGCTCACTTGCATCGACCCATCTAAGTGCACGTTGATTAGATAGCTTTCAAATTGTGATATGGTTTAGGCATAGTTTGAGGCACAACTTGTGGGGAGTGCTGTGACCTCAGGAGGAATGGGCTTGCAAGAAAAAAAGGTGCTTTTGAAGTGTAGCCACTGCTGTAATGTGGTAAATACAGCAGCCCAATTTGCACACAGTAGGATCCCACAAACAGCAATGTGATAACTAACAGGCTATCTGTTTTTGTGAAATAAATATTGGCCATGACACCAAGGAGAACCCCCCAGTCAAGCAACGTCTTGATTTTAAAAGTCTCCCCCTTGTTTTCGAATCCCTCCATGCTCTCGTCCTTTCCTATCTCTGTAACCTCCTCTAGTCCCACAACCCTCCGAGATATCTACGCTCCTCTAACTCAGCCTCTTGAGCATCCCCCGATTTTAATCTCTCCACCATCGGCGGCCGTGCCTTCAGGTCCCTGGGCCCCAAGCTCTGGAATTCCCTCCCTACACCTCTCTCCCCCACATCTCTCTACCTGACCTTCCTTCGTTAAGATGCTCCTTAAAACTGACCTCTTTGACCAAGCTTTTGATCTGACCTAACAGGTCAGGCTTGAGACAGCTTATTACGTTAAAGGTGCTATGTAAATGTAAGTTGTTGTTGAGCTGTGACGGTTGACTGTATTGAGGAAGTGTTGGCTGGTTCTCTTCCTGTTGACCTATCTAAGTGACATCTCTCTTCTTGTCATGGACTTGCAGGTGCTGTTGAGGATCGAGTCCAAAACCTTCGACTATTTTGATCAGGATGTTTTCCGACAAAACAATGGGAAAGCCGTGCGTAAACTCAAACCTCTTTCTCAGTGCTTGCTCTCCTGCGGAGCTGACTTTCCCATGCCCGGCCCTCCTTGCACACCATTAACCACCCTCTACCCTCTCTTTAGCTTTTAGAGTTCGACAGGGAGTTGGCTACGTTCTTCGATGAAATCTGCGAGCTGGACATCGAGTTCCCTCCGAGGTAGGCGAAGATTGAAGTAAGGGTCGAGCTTGCCTATTGCTGGAAAGAGAAAGGAGACTTGGTGTCGAAGCTTTTCGTCTTGCACTCATCAGGACAAATCCAAGAATGCCAAATTTCAAAGGGGAATTTGGTATTTTGCGAATCTGTCCTGGTGAGTACAGGATGAAAAAGTTCAACAGCTGGGCTTCCCTTTTCCAGCGATAAGCAAGCTCTGTACTAAAAGAATAAACATTGAGGATTCCCAAATCTTTTGCCTGATAGATTCCGGAATAAAATTATGAATGTACACCAGAATACAATTGGGATATGTTGACTTGGATGAGAAAATGTCACATAAGCACTGACCTATCTGACCACAGTTCAATGTTCCTAGATTTATGCACACCTGATGCTGTGGGACAGAGGGGTCATTAAATATGCTAATCTGTCGAATATTCATTTGTCTCATTCTGAACAGCAGCGCCCCCAGTCGGTGTTGAGTCTTCATTTCCTGCATTCGCACGATATCTTTGTAATCTCTAGACTTGACCATTCCTGCACATCCCTGGCTGGTCTACCCTCTATAAACTTGAACTCATCTAGAACCCAGCTGTTCCATGCCTTAACTTGCTCTGGGTTGGACTGGACACCTCCTGCTGTGGAGCATTTTTCTGAAACACACTGTAGGAACTTTTGCCTCTTCAGCCCTTAGCACTACTCCTATCCCAGTCTATATTTGGATAATTAAAGCCCCCCATTATAACTACTCTATAATTGGTGCACTTCCCTGTAATTCCCTTGAAAATTGGTTCCTCTACATCCTTCCCACTAGTAGCTGGTCCATAGACAATGTTGAACAATGTACCAGCATCCTTTTTGTTCCTTAGCTCTAGCTAAATAGATTCTGCCCTTGACCTCCCTGGGATGTCCTCTTTCTCTGATCCCTCTTGGGCATCCTTTTTCTCCAGGACTGCAATGCTCTCCTTAATCAATACCACCACCCTTCCCCCTTTTCTCTCCTTTCCTGGATCCAGGAATATTTAACAGCCCTGTCTTACCCTTCTTTGAGCCAGGTCTCTGTTGTAGCCACAGCATCATGTTTCCACATGGCAGTCTGTGCTTGTAACTCACCAATCTTATTTATCATACTCTGCGCATTCACATACATGCATCCTATAACCCTAAAATAGATTTTATTTCTCCCTTACTCTGAACCCACCCTAACAACTTCCTATTTCCTACTCTATCTCTCCCAACATTCTGGGATACCTCAGTATCCCTCTCTAGCTTTAATCCTGATTCCCAGATCCCGGTTAAGTTAGATTAAACCCTCCCCAACAGCACCAGCAAATTGCCACACAAGGAAGTTGGTCCCGGTTCAGTCAAGGTACAACCCATCCGCCCGTACGGGTCCCTCAGAGCTGTTCCCAACATCCCAAGAACCTAAAGCCCTCCCTCCCGCACCATCTTTCCGGCCACACATTCACCTGCGTAATCCTCCTATTGAGGATCCGGAGATCTCGATTTCCCACCTCGCTCCCTAAGTTCGGACCCCAAGGCCACATCGCTCTTTTTGCCCATGCTGTTGGTACCGACGTGGACCAACTAAATTTCCTCCTCGACTACAGCCCGATGGAGAAGCTCCATAAGTCTAATCGTGAGGATCTTGTACTTTTCCTTCCAGTTACCCATACAGTGAAGTCAACACTGAGGGAACGCAGTATGCAAACACTCGCTGCCCAGCTTGGTGTGACCGCATCCTCATGTCTCCCTCCGCCAATGAAGTCGTGATAAAGGTAATTCCTGGGACAAGCTGATTCCTGGGACAAAGGGTTAGTCTTATGAGGAAAGGTTGAACAGGTTGGGCCTATACCCACTGGAGTTTAGAAGAATGAGAGGTGATCTTACTGAAACAGATAAGATTTTGAGGGAGCTCGGCTGAGAGAGGATGTTTCCCCCATGGGGGGAATCTAGAATGAGGAGGTACAGTTTCAGGATAAGGGGCTCTCCCATTTAAGATGGAGATGAGGAGGAATTTCTTCTCTCAGAGAGTTGTTAGTCTGTGGAACTCTCTTCCCCAGAGACAGCGGGGGCTGGGTTATTAAATATATTCAAGGCTGAGTTAGACAGATTATTGATCGGCAACAAGGATTATGGGGGGACAGGCAGGAAAGTGGAGTAAGATCAGCCGTGATCTTACAAACTGGCGGAGCAGACTCGAGGGGCCGAATGGCCTACTCTTGCTCCTATTCCTTATGTTCTTATTTCTCTAGGCCCTGTATTAACTCTGTAGTGCATATACATAATCCTATATCCGAAAACTTAGATTTATATGGTGTCTTTAATGTAGACAAAAGGTGTACCACAAACTGCCCTTGTGGGCAGGATGAAGTTAAAGGAGCCATGAGGCAAAAAGAGGAGCTATGAGGGAGGTTGGTGAAAGAGGTAGGATTTTAAATGGAGGAGAGGGAGGTTTAGGGAGGGAATCCCAGAGTGTGGGGGATACACAACTAAAGTATGGGTGGTGGGGCAAAGGGAATGGGGGATTCACAAGAGGGTAGAGGAACAGAGAGTTTGGTGGGGTGGGGGATGTGTGCTGGATTTGGGGGCTGGAGGAGGTTACAGAGAAAGGGAAGGCCAGGAAGTGTTTTAAATGCAAGCACAAGAATGTGCAATCTAAAGCAATCGGGGAATATGCAAACCTGCTATCGAACCTTGGTTAGACCACACTGAGAGCGCTGCGTGCAGTTCTGGTTACCATATTATAAAAAGGATATAGAGGCACTGGAGAGAGTGCAGAGATTTACAGTTTGATCCCAGAAATGTGTGGGGTTACATATCAGGAAAGGATTGACAGGCTGGGTCTCTTCACTCTTGAAAAAAGGTGACTGAGAGGGTGACCTAATCGAGGTGTTTCAAACTCTGAAAGGTTTTGATCGAGTGGATACAGAGAGAATGTTTCCTCTTGTGGGGAAGAGCAGAACTAGAGGCCATCAATATAAGATCATCACCAAGAAATCCAATCGGGAATTCAGGAGAAACTTCTTCACCCAGAGAGTGGTGAGAATGTGGAACTCACTCCCACAGGGAGTGGTTGAAGTGAATAGTATCGATGTATTTAAATGGAAACTGGACAAACACATGAGGGAGAAGGGAACAGAGAGTTAGGATGGTAGATTTAGATGAGGAAAGATGGGAGGAGGCTCGAGTGGAGCATATAAGATATAGGATGGATAGACTGGGAGACAGCCCAGTCCCATACTTTATAAAACTCAGAGTGATGGCTGAGAATTTAGTGAATTCAATTTCATGATCTATGGATTTTAATACAAAATGCAGAGTGCAGGAGACTTTTCATTTCTATTCTGTTAATTAAGGAGACCTGCATTTTACAAGTTCGTAATTATTTTTATGCTCAAATGTTCATAATTGTACAAACCTTTCATTGTATTATATCTGATTTTTATTTCATTGATTGTAAGTATGTCAAGAATGATTATTATTTGTATCATCATCACAACTCAGAACCCATCACCATGATGACTTCTCAATAAACCTATTACCTGTCCCCCTGGCCATCCATCCATGTCTCCATCTATCTCTCTATCTATCGCTCTCTCTATTTCTCTCTATCTCTCTCTCTATCTCTCTCTCTATCTCTCTCTATCACTCTCTCTATCGCTCTCTCTATCTCTCCCTATCTCCCTTCCTATCTCGCTCTCTCTCTCTCTATCTCAGTCTCTCTCTCTATCAGTTTCTCTATGTCTCTCTCTATCTATCTCTCTCTTTATCTCTCTCTACCCCTATCTCTCTCTATCTCTCCCGATCTCCCTCCCTCCCTCTCTCTCTGTCTCTATCTCTCTCTATGAACAGAATTTTACAGGCCCATTTCAGTGGGGACGAGGCAGTAAAATGTGGTGAGACATTCTAAACCTCATTGACTGCAGCGGGAATGTAAAATCCTGCTATCTCTCTATCTATCTCTCCGCCTATCTGGGTGAGGGTATTTTTAATCATTCACGAGATGTGGGCATCACTGGCTGGGCCAGCATTTATTCCCCACCCCTAATTGCCCCTTGAGAAGGTGGTGGTGAGCTGCCTTCTTGAGCCGCTGCAGTCCATGTGGTGTAGGTACACCCACAGCACTGTTAGGGAGGGAGTTCCAGGATTCTGACCCAGCGACAGTGAAGGAACGGCCGATATATTTCCAAGTCAGGATGGTGAGTGGCTTGGAGGGGAACTTCCAGGTGGTGGTGTTCCCATGTGTCTGCTGCCCTTGTCCTTCTAGATGGTAGAGGGCATGTGTTTGGAAGGTGCTGTCGAAGGAGCCTTGGTGAGTTCCTGCAGTGCATCTTGTAGATAGTACACACTGCTGCTACTGTTTGTCAGTGGTGGAGAGAGTGAATGTTTGTGGATGGGGTGTCAATCAAGTGGGCAGAATTGTCCTGGATAGTGTTGAGCTTCTTGAGTGTTGTGGGAGCTGCACTCATCCAGGCAATGGAGAGTATTCCATCACACTCCTGACTTGTGCCTTGTGGATGGTGGACAGGCTTTGGAGAGTCAGGAGGTGAGTTACTCGTTGCAGGATTCCCAGCCTCTGACCTGCTCTTGTAGCCGCAGTATTTTTATGGCCAGTCCAGTTCAGTTTCTGGTCCCCCAGGATGTTGACAGTGGGGGATTCAGTGATGGCGATGATATTGAACATCAAGGGGCAAATCCCTCTTGTTAGAGATGGTCATTGTCTGGCTATTGCATGGCATGAATGTTACTTGCCACTTGTCAGGATGATAAGACATCCAGGGACATGAGAGAGGAGAGGGCGGTTCAGACAAGGGGTGGGGTCTTGGGGGTGGGTTAGGCTGGAGAGGGCATAAGAGGTAAACATTATAGGTGGAGAGAATCTCTCCGCAGATTTCCAAATTGCAGGAGCGGTAATTGAGACTAATATTCCAAATTTTCCACATTATTTAGTGTTTCACCAAATATTTGTGTCTTAGAGGGCACTTCCCACATAGAGGGAGATTTGAACATCCTGAAATGTCAATCGCTGGTTAATAAACCCTTTGAAGAATCAGTGGTTTTAACAGAGGCCTTTCACTGGCACTATGAATGCTGGGAGAGTGAGGCCACCTCTTGCTCAACAGAAGGAAAGTGATCCTAAAGCTGAAGCAGGAGCTCCTCAGACTGGGAGCTCGAGTTATAAACACTCACTTGGCTGTCGTTTGCATTTTTAAATCCCCCAATGAATTCCTCTGTTGAGGTTAGCTGACTGCTCAGAGTCCCAGAGGCCAAGGTTAGGGGGTGGTGATGGTCTGCGGTATCAACATGTATTCTGATCATCGATACTTTATATTTCAGGGGAGATATGTTTACGACCTCATGGGGCTTTCAGTCTGTATGGGTGACCATAAGGTAAAGCTATCAATGTTAGTTATTTGTCATCATTCTGATTGGACACTGATTGTCACTGAGCAATGGTTCTTAGAGCTGGAGCTGGAGACTTTCTGTCTCAGGCACTGTGAGTCCAATTTTAACCCCTTCAAAACCAATCCACTTAACAGATTCAAAAAGGGACCCTCATATCATCAAACACTCCCAGGACAGGTACAGCACGGGGTTAGATACAGAGTAAATCTCCCTCTACACTGTCCCCATCAAACACTCCCAGGACAGGTACAGCACGGGGTTAGATACAGAGTAAATCTCCCTCTACACTGTCCCCATCAAACACTCCCAGGTCAGGTACAGCACGGGGTTAGATACAGAGTAAATCTCCCTCTACACTGTCCCGATTAAACACTCCCAGGATAAGTACAGCACGGGGTTAGATACAGAGTAAAGCTCCCTCTACACTGTCCCCATCAAACACTCCCAGGACAGGAACAGCACGGGGTTAGATACAGAGTAAAGCTCCCTCTACACTGTCCCCATCAAACACTCCCAGGACAGGTACAGCACAGGGTTAGATACAGAGTAAATCTCCCTCTACACTGTCCCCATCAAACACTCCCAGGTCAGGTACAGCACGGGGTTAGATACAGAGTAAATCTCCCTCTACACTGTCCCGATTAAACACTCCCAGGATAAGTACAGCACGGGGTTAGATACAGAGTAAATCTCCCTCTACACTGTCCCCATCAAACACTCCCAGGACAGGAACAGCACGGGGTTAGATACAGAGTAAAGCTCCCTCTACACTGTCCCCATCAAACACTCCCAGGACAGGTACAGCACGGGGTTAGATACAGAGTAAAGCTCCGTCTACACCGTCCCCATCAAACACTCCCAGGACAGGTACAGCACGGGGTTAGATACAGAGTAAATCTCCCTCTACACTGTCCCATCAAACATTCCCAGGACAGGTACAGCATGGGGTTAGATTCAGAGTAAAACTCCCTCTACACTGTCCCCATCAAACACTCCGAGGACAGGTACAGCACGGGGTTAGATACAGAGTAAAGCTCCCTCTACACCGTCCCCATCAAACACTCCCAGGACAGGTACAGCACGGGGTTAGATTCAGAGTAAAACTCCCTCTACACTGTCCCCATCAAACACTCCCAGGACAGGTACAGCACGGGGTTAGATTCAGAGTAAAACTCCCTCTACACTGTCCCCATCAAACACTCCGAGGACAGGTACAGCACGGGGTTAGATACAGAGTAAAGCTCCCTCTACACTGTCCCCATCAAACACTCCCAGGACAGGTACAGCACGGGGTTAGATACAGAGTAAAGCTCCCTCTACACTGTCCCCATCAAACACTCCCAGGACAGGTACAGCACGGGGTTAGATACAGAGTAAAGCTCCCTCTACACTGTCCCCATCAAACACTCCCAGGACAGGTACAGCACGGGGTTAGATACAGAGTAAATCTCCCTCTACACTGTCCCCATCAAACACTCCCAGGACAGGTACAGCACGGGGTTAGATACAGAGTAAATCTCCCTCTACACTGTCCCCATCAAACACTCCCAGGACAGGTACAGCACAGGGTTAGATACAGAGTAAAGCTCCCTCTACACTGTCCCATCAAACACTCCCAGGACAGGTACAGCACGGGGTTAGATACAGAGTAAAGCTCCCTCTACATTGTCCCCATCAAACACTCTCAGGACAGGTACAGCACGGGGTTAGATACAGAGTAAAGCTCCCTCTACACTGTCTCCATCAAACACTCCCAGGACAGGTACAGCGCGGGGTTAGATACAGAGTAAAGCCCCCTCTACATTGTCCCCATCAAACACTCCCAGGACAGGTACAGCACGGAGTTAGATACAGAGTAAAACTCCCTCTACACTGTCCCCATCAAACACTCCCAGGACAGGTACAGCACGGGGTTAGATACAGAGTAAATCTCCCTCTACACTGTCCCCATCAAACACTCCGAGGACAGGTACAGCACGGGGTTAGATACAGAGTAAAGCTCCCTCTACACTGTCCCCATCAAACACTCCCAGGACAGGTACAGCGCGGGGTTAGATACAGAGTAAATCTCCCTCTACACTGTCCCCATCAAACACTCCCAGGACAGGTACAGCACGGGGTTAGATACAGAGTAAATCTCCCTCTACACTGTCCCCATCAAACACTCCGAGGACAGGTACAGCACGGGGTTAGATACAGAGTAAAACTCCCTCTACACTGTCCCCATCAAACACTCCCAGGACAGGTACAGCAGGGGGTTAGATACAGAGTAAAACTCCCTCTACACTGTCCCCATCAAACACTCCCAGGACAGATACAGCACGGGGTTAGATACAGAGTAAAGCTCCCTCTACACTGTCCCCATCAAACACTCCCAGGACAGGTACAGCACGGGGTTAGATACAGAGTAAATCTCCCTCTACACTGTCCCCATCAAACACTCCCAGGACAGGTACAGCACGGGGTTAGATACAGAGTAAATCTCCCTCTACACTGGCCCCATCAAACACTCCCAGGACAGGTACTGCACGGGGTTAGATACAGAGTAAAGCTCCCTCTACACTGTCCCCATCAAACACTCCCAGGACAGGTACAGCACGGGGTTAGATACAGAGTAAATCTCCCTCTACACTGTCCCCATCAAACACTCCCAGGACAGGTACAGCACGGGGTTAGACACAGAGTAAAACTCCAATTAGTTGAGCTCCCTGTAAAGTTTCACTTGCTGAGGTGTGAAGAATCGTGATGCCTCTCACAGTTTCAATGCTCCAGCCCACCATCTTGGCACACCCACAATGTATGTTCCCTTGGGATTGTTGTGCAGGAAGGTTCCATTGATAGGACTGCACGCTAGTGTGGACAGGCCTCGTGGCCCTCTTGGCCTGTCTGCCATTTTGCAGAAGTCAATATCTTCTCAAAACCAAAAACAAAACCACAATATTGGGAAGTGTTGGCAAAATCCTTGAAACGAGGAAGTCTCTATACCCTTATTAGGCGAATTGCTTGTTTGTTCGATGAATAGACTTACAAAGTGGCACAAACTGAACTTGCACTGTTTGGCCACCCTTCAGACCGTCACAAAGCACTCTGCAGCCAATCAATTGCTATTTTCAGTGTAGCCACTGTTGCTTCTTTGGAAAACATGGCCACCAATACGTGCATAGCAAGCTCCCACAAATAACAACTATTTTTTGTCAAAGTGATTTGAGGGATCAATATTGGCCAGGACACCAGGGAGAACTCCCCCAATCTTCCTTGCTTTAGTGGCTATGGGATCTTTTACATCCACCTGAGAGGGCCTCAGTTCAATGTCTGAGATGAAAGACAGCACCTCAGACAGAGCAGCACTCCCTCAGTACTGTACCAGGAGTGGAAGCCTTCCTTTTTGCACTCAAAGTCTTTGGAGTGGGATTCGAACCCACAACCTTGTGAGGCCAGAGGGCTACCCACTGAGCCATGCCTAATATACTTTCTGTGTAATGTATATCTTTTAACTGCTTTTCTCCCTTCTCTCCCTTGCCAAATCCAGCCCGTGTTCCTGTACTTTCAGCTCACAGATTGAAAAGTAATGGTAAGTGCCAAAATTGTGGTGAAGGCCTAAGTCCTACGTCTCCGGCCTTGCCTCCTCCTGCCTTCAATGTGTTTTCCACTTGCTTGGTCACCCTGTCCAAACAAGAACTCGCTGCGTCTATTTCCCTTTTCCTTTCCCCTTCCAAGGCCTCCTTTGTTCGGTCGCTCTTCCCTGACAGGCTCGCTGGAGGGTACATGTGTCAACGGTGAAATTTTGCGCTAATTTTTTTCTGTTGCCGTCCAGTCAGTAAACGTGAGTAGGAGGGGCCTGCTCCGTTGTTAAGCAAGACCACGGCTCAGCTCTGGCTTCATGTGAGACCTTTTCCTCCCCGTCCCCATAATTCGCCTCATATCTTAAAATCCAAAGAGTGCGCCGTCTTGATCGTACTCACTGGCTGAGCCTCTGCAGCCCTCTGAGGTAGAGAATTCCAGTGGTTTACCACCCTCTGAGTGAAGACATTCCTCCTCATCCCAGTCCAAAATGGCCGACCTCTTATCCAGAGGCTGTGCCCCCACGTTCTTAGTCCCCCAGGCCAGGGGGACCGTCTTCCTAGTGTCCACCCTGTCAAGCCCCTTAACATGTTGTGAAGCAATCGCCTCTCATTCTCCTAAACTCCAGCCTCCAGGCTTCGGCCTAATCTGCTCAACCTCTCGTCGTGGGACAATCTCCAAATCCCAGGAACCTCGACAAAACCTTGGTCACACTCTCTTCTGCACACACAACTCCAAGCCCCCTTTCCGATTGCAGTAAGGCTTCTTTCACTCTTACCCCACAATCCGTTTGTGTTAAAGGGTAACGTATGATTGACTTCAAAGCCTTTTCATGTGGCGCCTCGTCAAGGGCCTTTTGAAACTATCCCTAGGATTTTCTGGCCCAGTGGGAAAATTGGAAGAAGCTGGGAGGGGGGCAGAAAATTTTGGGAAGCTCTCTTCGGTACCCTGGCCTGTGGATTACTTGGAGATTTGTTGCCCAGGAATTTCTCCTTTTAAGCTCAATAGACTCTTCGTCATTGAATGAGTGCAAAAAGGTTCTGTTATGACTTGCCCCTGGGGCTGGTTACCTTTATTTGACCTATTGAGAGCATTAAAAAAATTGGAGTAGACCATTCGGCCCGTCGAGTCTGCTCCGCCATTCGACACGATCCTGGTTGATCTTCTGCCTCAACTCTACTTTCCCGCCCGCTCCCCATATCCCTTGATTCCCTGAGAGACCCATCCCAGCCTTAAATATCTTCAACAACGGAGCATCCACAACCCGCTGGGGTAGAGAATTCCAAAGACCCACAACCCCCTGAGTGAAGAAATTTCTCCTCATCTCAGTCCTAAATGTTTGGCCCCTTAACCTGAGCCTGTGACCCTGTGTTCTAGATTCGCCATCCAGGGGAAACAACCCCTCTGTGTCTACCCTGTCAAGACCCTTCAGAATCTTACGTGAGATCACGTCTCGTTCTTCAAAACCCCAGAGAATATAAGCCCAATTTACTCAGCCCCCCATCATAGGACAACCCCCTCACCCCAGGGGCCAATGTGGTGAGCCTTGTTGTACGGCCTCCAAGAAAATTGTCTCCTTCCTTAGATATGGAGACCAGAACTGCGCACAGCACTCCAGATGTAGTCTCGCTAAAACCCTACACTATCAGAACCCTCAATGGTTTTGAAGGCCTCCTCTGCTCTCCCTTGATGGTGTTGGTGCTTTGACTTCTTACAGGTCTTGAATCTTCTCTCCCCAGGGGGCAACTGAGGCTCCATCAGCACCGGAAGCTGCGATCATCGGCCACTCGTCAGCGACCAACACTTGCCCCGTCTGAACTCAAGCCCGAACAGCTCAAGAGCCAACGATTGCAGAGTCTCGCCCTCGAGTCCTTGACCAACCTCCCCACAGGTCCCTGGGGCCTCGCCCTGGGATCGACTGGCATTCAGGAGGCCGTGGCCACTTCCTGCCTCTCGAAGGCCTCAGTGCCCGACGAATCCCTCCTCAACGTTTCAGCCTTTGTACAGCACAGAGTTACAAAGCAGCTCGGTGTAGGAAATGCGGCATGCACATGAGCTTTATTTATCAAAGTTTCATCTTGCTGTCCGGGGTAGCTGTTTGTCCAGGCCGCGAACCTTTCCAAATCCTGCTTCGCGGCTGAACTCCCAGCCCTGTGGGATGACACCCCTGTTGACTGAGGATGACCTTTACCTGCAATCGGTGGCTTCCCTGTTGTCTTGACTCGTGCCAAGGGCAGGTGAGGGGTGGTGGAAGAGGTTTGACGTGACGCTGATGAGTCACACCGTCAGGACCTCACCCTCCAGCAACGATCTAGGCAAACCCACCTAGCCATGGAAGCCGAGCTCTAATAACATGGCCAACGCCCTGTTGGTGAACTGGGCCTTGTTTCTGTAGCCTGTCTCTCTTATCATCTCTTGCACAGTTTTTTTTTTAGTCTTTATTCCCTCATGAGACGTCAGCATCACTGGCAGGTCCGGCCTTTGTTGCCCATCCCTAATTGAACCAAGTGGCTTGCTAGGCCCATTTGGGCTGTGGGTCTGGAGTCACATGTAGGCCAAGCTAGGTAAGGATGGGAGATTTCCCTTCCCTGGAGGACATTAGAGAGCCAGACAGGAGTTTACGACAATCGATGATAGGTTTATTACTAATTAATTTATTATTAATTGTTTAAATTGAATTGAATTAAGTTAATTAATTTCAATAATTAATTATTATTGGGTGCTAAATTAATTAATAATAATAAATAATAATTGAGTTCCTACTTTGAATAATTAATTACTTTGAATAATTAATTGATTTAATTGAACTGAATTTAAATTCCACCAGCTGCCGTGACAGGATTTGAACCCATGGAGCTCCGGGTTACACAGTAATATTGCCACCGCGCCACTGTTTCCCCATACTGTCAACCCCACATTCCAGGAAAGCTCTCCTCGTAGGCTTCCTCCACTCCATTCGTGGCGGCCAGTTTTAACCGTGTACCCTATCTCCCGGACCCTTTTTCTCACCAGCCTCTCCCGCGTTTTCCGATGGGGATCTCCCCTCGCTGCCCTCTGATCCTGGCACCTCTGATTTCCAAACACTCGCCTCCTCCTGCCCCACCCTCCCTATCACAGATCGCACCCCCTCCACAACCCCCACCCCCCCCACACCCCCCCCCCCCCGCCCCCACCTTCTCTCACGGCTTTGCCTGCCTCTGAACTTGCCGAGAACCAGCCACACGAGGTCGCTCGGATCTTCTGGAGGGGCCCTCGGCCTGAAATGATTAACCTGGCCACTCGCTCCTGCTGCCGGTATCCAGCCTTGTCAGATTTCCTGTCAGATTCGTGTTATGCCTTGGGTTGTCCTTGTTGTATGGGGTCAGCGCTGCAACACTTGCCCGTTGGGTCCAAATCAAACTTCAATAAGCCACCTT
>NC_054483.1:5565374-5570374 GCF_017639515.1 Carcharodon carcharias | reverse complement strand
TCATGAGGATTCGAAACGTCAACTCATTTTTTCTCCGCCGATGCTGCCAGACCTGCTGAGTTTTTCTAGATATTTAATCACGGTTAATGTCTCCACCTTGTGGCCATCTCTAGTTCAGCTCTAAACCCCATCACGTCTCCCTCTCCTGGGATGTGGGGGCATCACTGGCAAGGCCAGCACTTGGTGCCCATCCCTAAATGCCCTCAAATTGAGGGGCTTGTTCAGCCATTCCAGTGGGGCAGTTAAGGGTCAACCACACTGCTGAGGCTCTAAAGTCACAGGTAGGCTAGACAAGGACAGATCTCCTTCCCTGAGGGGGCATTAGAGTGAATCAGATGGGTCTTTACAGCAACCAGTGATTGTTACCATGGTCACGGTTCATTAGATTCCAGATTTACGATTAGCTACCATGGTGGGGTTTGAACCCATATCTCCAGAACATTCGCGTGGTCCTCTGGATTATTAGTCCAGTGATAATACCACTACACTACACTACACCACCATCTCTCCTCATCTCCACTGTGTTCTTTGCAAGGGCATTCGTCATGTTGAGAGGGGTGGAGGGGGGGGGGGGTGGAGGTGTCAGTGAATGTATGAGGGCCTGGTGGCTATTTGGCCACAGGGGCATTACTGTTGATCCTTTCCCTGCCCTCATCCTGGGACTGCACATGCCCAACAGAGGAGGGGGGTGCGGGGTAGTGGAGGAGGGGGGTATAGTGGCCAGTGTGACGATCCCACGATTTAAAAACCGCAGGAGGCGTGAGTCGGTTCTTGTCTCCCCCGACACCCCCCCCCCCCGTTTATCGCGCCGTCGTGAACATTTAGTGGAAGTGTTCAGTCAGGCTCCAAGTGCGTTGGTGCAAAAAAAAAAAACCCCTCTCTTCCAGTCCAAGTCCCTTTTTGACAAATGGCTCAGCGCATTAATCAGCCACTCAACGCCGGCTCAGTTTAATAAAAATCGACTGAATTACAAGCGGTCCTGGCCCCAAATTCCATTTCTACAGCGGGCGGAGGTGGGGAGTCAGTGAGTGAAAGGGACACAGATCAACCGGTGCCAATCCCCGAGAGGAATGGGGAAACCAATCAGAAACGCACACGGGCCCCACAATTAAAGGGATATTCTGTCACGCTGTCCCATTGTTAATCGGCGCCAGCTGTCCGGCACATCTGGAGCTGTCTTCCACCTTTATCAATTGTTTAAGAGTGAAAGGATCGATCATCTTAATCTCCGCCTCAATTTATTAACTCGACCCACAGCTGGTTGTGAAGACGATCGTTGTTTAACCCCGGTGAGGAACAAGCCTAGCTTCTGCCCCATTGTTACTCCTCACTTGTGAGTAGGCCGCATCCTTTCAGCTGCTCAGTCAGTTACCCACCCACCCCTGCCCCCCCCGCCCCCAGGGCCCTCAGAACTGTGCCCTCATTTCCCCTCACCTCTAACCCTACATGGCTTCAAGCTAATCTTTCCACATGAGGTGTTAAAGTGAGGCCCCAGCTTTGAACCCGTGTGTAAGATCCCATGGCACCGGTTTTGAAGAGGGACCGGGGGTGAGCTCGCCCTGGTGTGCTAGGCCACAGTCTGTCCCTCAGCCCAACACCTGCGAAACAGGTCATCACCTCATCGCTGTTTGCTGTGTGCCAATTTGGCTTCTGTCTTACAATTCACTCAGAGAGTCTGAGTTGCTCTGGCAATATGCATTTGTACACGCATGTTGCAGCCTGGAGGCTATGGTCGACTCTCCAATGTCCTTTCCATTGCATGGTACACCAGGAATCTCTCTCACTCCCACTGCCTCTGATTGGTGTGTGTTGAAAGAATTTGATACTCAGCCTGTTTGGCGGTGTTATGGACGTCCCTCCATAGCCAACAAGTCCTCGGGTGGGACTCAAACCCAGAGCTCCTGGCTGAGAGGCGAGGGCACTACCCACTGCGCCATAGGACACCCCCTCGCCCTGTTGCACATCCTCCAATGTGTTTTTTGCATTTACAGAACCATCGCCAGGGTGGCGTAACCTTACCCAGCATGCACTGCAGCATGAAGAAGCCATGATGGCTTCTCATCAGTGCCAAACTGCAATAGTTTCACTCAGGTTATAGCACAACAGAGTGGCTGGGCAATGAACAGGCCAGTATTGCCCCCGAGTAAACAGTATTAATTTCATTTTATTTTCATTTTAAAAATCGTTTGGTTTGGATGAAATGTCAGTAGAGGTGATGGGATCATTTTGCTCTCATTCGTAACCTTGTCAGCCACAACTACACCACCTTCATTAGCAGTGGAGGCATTTATAGAAGGACTCCCTTTGACTCTTCCCCCCACCCCCCTTAAACTCCTGCTCACTGCCCACTCTCTCAAGTGCCCTCTCGCATGGGGGTTGTTGTTCCATTTACCACTGCCCGCCCTGTAAATTGCCACCCCCAAATAAACCAATCACCAGGCAATGGATTGAATTAGCCAATCATCGGCTGCGGGATCCTATACTAGTTCCCTGTTACTTTCTCCATGACTTGCCAACCAATCAGGACCCTCTTCTCCTGTTTATGTGAGTCTGAAATTTGCTATTCTTGCGTTTGTCCTAACAAGGCAAACAGCTGCGGGGAAGTTAATCCAGCAATCGTGCACACTCTTTCTCCAACCCTCCTCCTCTTTGTACCATTGCTGGTCCTAAATGTTGCCAACATTACAACTATGGCTACACTTCAGAAATACTTCACTGGCTGATGAAAGCTTTGAGGCCAGAGAAATGGAAGACTTTCTTTCTCCCACAGGTCCGGCCTCAACAGTAAGAAAAGTAAATCAGAAATCGGTGCCTGGTATTACATTGCGGGCCGAGTCCACAGCACCAGCTGGCATCATTACCAGAGGTCACCGTGGAGCCAATATTAACCCCCAGACCCCTACGATGGACAGGAGAAAGGGTTAAGGATGGGACACCTTATTGTACTATTTAAATCAATCTCCCATGGTGCAGCTGAGAGCCTTGCCCTGGGGGTGTAGGGGGAGATCCCAGAGATCTCACGGGGGTTTAGATCATGCCAAATTTGACAGCAGGAACTCGTTAGTGTTGTCTCCTTGCTTTTGCCTGGGTGCAGTTGGGAGCCTGAAGTAGATTTACCATGATGCAGAAGTCGGGAAAGCCGACTGTGAGATGGAGGCAGGGGCATTGGAACTCGTAGGTGTGTCCTTCTTTGGACAAACAGAAAGCCTTCCCCAGGCTTGCAAGCAAATATTCGGCCTCCCCTTGAGTCAATTGTAACCTCTCCTTGGTTCCATAACTACTGAACCCACCACCCCCTAGCCCTCAATCATTCCCTCCCTTCCAACACTCAATTATCCCCTCCCTCCAAACCTCAATCTTTCCCCCCCTCCAGCACTGTTTTGTCCAGTACCCAACTAGGCAAAAGGAAGGAGAGAATGGGAATGAGTTCCTGCTGCTAAATATGGCAGGATCTGAACCTCGGTGGGATATCTGGGATCTCCCCACAGCTCCCTCTTCCCCCCTCCCACACACCCCCAAGCTCAGGCTCCCTGCCTCTCTGTAAACATTGGGGCTATTCTGCTTTGCTTTACCCCTGCCTGCTTTGGGCTGAGGAGGCTCTGTTTTGGGTTGTAGAATACGAGAGAGAGAGAGAAACATCCAAGTTTTGAAATCAATAACTCTACTTATTTTATTAACATTTGATTACATTTTTATTTTTGAATGTGATTCATTCATTGCACATTTCATAGTCTTACAGTATCTCTCAACTTTACAAGATCATCTTCCTAGTGCATTTGGATTTTTAAAAATTCTATCACAGGATGTGGGTGTCGCTGGCTGGTCCAGCATTTATTGACCATCCCTAATTGCCCCTTGAGAAGGTGGTGGTGAGCTGCCTTCTTGAACCGCTGCAGTCCATGTGGTGTAGGTACACCCACAGTGCTGTTAGGGAGGGAGTTCCAGGGTTTTGACCCAGTGACAGTGAAGGAACAGCGATATATTTCCAAGTCAGGATGGTGAGTGACTTGGAGGGGAACTTCCAGGTGGTGGTGTTCCCATCTATCTGCTGCCCTTGTCCTTCTAGCTGGTAGAAGTTGTGGGTTTGGAAGGTGCTGTTTAAGGAGCCTTGGTGAATTCCTGCAGTGCATTTTGTAGATGGTACACACTGCTGTTAATGTGCGTCGGTGGTGGAGGGAGTGAATGTTTGTGGATGGGGTGTCAATCAAGTGGGCTGCTTTGTCCTGGATGGTGTCAAGTTTCTTGAGTGTTGTAGGAACTGCACTCATCCAGGCAAGTGGAGAGTATTCCATCCCACTCCTGACTTGTGCCTTGTAGATGGTGGACAGGATTTGGGGAATCAGGAGGTGAGTTACTCACTGCAGGATTCCCAGCCTCTGACCTGCTTTTGTAGCCACAGTATTTATATGGCTGGTCCAGTTCAGTTTTTGGTCAATGGTAACCCCCAGGATGTTGGGAGATTCAATGATGGTAATGCTCTTGAATGTCAAGGGGAGATAGTCATTAGTTGTGGGCTTCACCTCACTGTACTGGCCTCTGACATCACCATAATGACCCCTCACCTTACTGTAATGACCCCTGATATCACCACACTGACCCTTGATGTCACTTCACAGACCCCGACATCACCATACTGACATAACTATAGTGAGCCTGAAAATAACAGTGCTGACCCTTGATATTACTGCACCGACCCCTGACATCACTGTACTGACCCCTCACATTACTGTAATGACCCCTGACATCACTGTACTGACCCCTCACATTACTGTAATGACCCCTCACATCACTATAATGACCCCTGACATCACTGTACTGACCGCTCACATTACTGTAATGACCCCTGACATCACTGTACTGACCCCTCACATTACAATAATGACCCCTGACATCACTGTAAATACCCCTGACATTCACTGCATTGACCCTTGATATCACCGTACTGACCCCTGGCATCATCGCGCTCACCCCTGACATCACCGTAACGATCTCTGACATCA